>NC_046661.1:33114428-33118528 GCF_010883055.1 Belonocnema kinseyi | reverse complement strand
ATATTATGTACACCTGGAAAACATAACCTGAAAATCGACGTATGCATGAAATTATGAATCACGCAAAAGATCTAAATCGCCAATTTCTTCCATTTCTTTCAAATGGGGAGCAAGATATAAATAGAAGACCACCGAAGCCTTCCGAAGCCTTCAGATCGGCAATCATCGTACAGCAGAACTCCGAGGTCGAATTGTGCATTTTCGGCTTACATACGAACGCACAGTGGTAATCATGCACTTTCTGTTTTGCGGCTCCCAAACGGTAGGTATGCTGGGGGTAAATTTCATCCACGATCTGGCAGCTCTGTCACGTTAATCAAGCACCCCGAACGGAACAGAAAACTGCTACTTCCACGTTGTTGTTCCTGGGCTGCGCTAAAAGTAGTAGTTTGTGTTAAGACTAATTTCGAGTATTTTAGAATCGTAAGTGTGCATTCTCAGTAACAGTAAAATGAAGGAAAATTGAATTTCGTCGATTACAGCGCCATCTATCGCGAAAAGAGAAAAGTGTTTCAGACAAATCATACGCATTTTTATCCATAGAATCCGAATATGTAATAAAAAATAGGGGTTCACATTTGAGATTTCGAACTTGCCCCATCCCCAGCCCCAGGCGGGGATGTGGGGGAACCGGTTTTAACACCAGTGTATGTACTTCTCAGAGTGATTAAATGTTAATTCATAAATTTTTTTCATAGAGTGCCAATTTTTCAAGATATTTGAAAGTTTCAAACTAAAAAAATCACCCTGTATATACATGGTGGAAAAAAATATTTGAGTAATTTTCAGGTTATGTTCATTCTATAACCTAAACACGATTTTGAAGTATCAGTTTTTTCAATTTTTTGTGGCCTTAAAATAAAATCACCTATATAGGCTCAAATGTATTTGAAGAAACTTTAATTTTCCTGTATTTACGCGTTGAAATTTTCAGGTTATGTTAAACCGTTTTATTTTTATAACCTAAAAATTAACATTTTTTCACATTACTATATCTCAACTTTTATTTGACATAATATCAAAAAGTTTATAGGAAAATGTAGATCATAAAAGGTTGTATGAGTGACTAAGTTTTTAGTCCGATTGATTTATTCGTGTTAGAGAATTTTTAGGTCAAGTGAAAAAAATATGTTTTTGTTTCTTTACGATAACGCGAGTAAAAATAAATTATTGAAACTTACCGAGAACGTAGATCCCATGATTCTATCGATCGAGTTCAATTTTGAGAAAACAGTTCTTTATTTTATTGGGTGGTTCATTTTTTGTGGCCAATTAAGAAATTAAATTTTTCTCGCCTATTTTATGATTACATTTTTTTTCAAATCACTATAATATCTCGACTTGTCGATTTTAATTTTGAATCAATTCGAATGAACCGTTTTCTAGTTATTTGAGGTTATGATTTTTTTTAAGTGCCCTATCTTGGAAAGTTTTTGATCAATTTGGACGTTTAATTTCTCTTTTTTTCGGGCTTTGCTCCAATTTTATACATAGAAAACAGTTTTTTATTTTATTTAGTGGTTCACTTTCTGTGGCCAATTAAGATTTTTTTTGTGTATTTTAATAGATTAATAAAATATTTTTTGTAAGTGAAAGTGTACGAGGAAGCTTAGTACCAATTCATTGCCAGCGGTTTTTTTTCTACATAGTGTTTTCAATTTCATAGGATTTTAAAATAAAATGCTTTCTCGTATTCATTTTATGTACAAGCATTTTTATTTAGGAACCTAAAAACTACTAATCTTTTAAACTTGTTTTTTCCTAATTTGTGCGTAACAGAATTTTAAAGCGAAAAGGTTGTAATAATGAAAAATGTAAAATAATAGAAAAATAAATTTTACTTTAAATTATTCAGGCGCACGTATTTGTAAATTTTAAAGTTTGTCGACTTTAAACGCAAAACAAATTTTGTAGCAATATTACAATAAAAAAGTAAACCCAATCAATTTTGTTTATTCTGCAAGTGTATAATTATTACAATCTATGTTTGAAACTGATCACGGTATGCTGATACTGGTATGCGACAAGTTGCGTAGTTGCAGGACGTACGAAGGTAGATTAACAATCGGCTTACATTTTACATTGCGAACAATATAAATCTTCCCGTGCAGAAATTGCCAAATGTTTGCCTTATTTCCGATTTGGGTCAGATCGGGCATACAATTTTGTGTTTGTTAAATTTGGCCCCGTCTAGACCCAGACTTAACAGTCAAGCTTGCCAGTAGATGGCACTCTATTAATTTTGGGGACTAAAGTGGGTTGACTCCAAATCGCCCAAGTTTCAACGTAAAGCGTCAAAAATATTTCCATTATTATTTGGAAAAGTGGCAAAATAAGTGGGAAAAAATGCCAAAAGTGAGCACAAGACGAATGCCCAGGTATAGTATACTTCAAAATATTCCTTAATTACGTGTTGAAGACTATAATAAATAAATTTATTAAGAATGTTAAGATGAAACCTAACCTCAAAATGAGGTTATCTATTTATAAGAAAAGTAGCAAAAGTAATATTTCATTTGTTGAATGTGAAAACGAATTAGATCAACAATGACGTTATAAACGTATTTATTTTCACGTATTTTTAGGTGATTTGATACTTTCCACAATTAGGTTCAATATAGAAATTTAAAGCAACTTAAATTTAGAAATTAAATAAAAAAATATATTGCAAAATACTTAAATGGTTTATCATACACAAATGCTGACTGTTATGTTGCGTCGTTTGACTTTTTCCGTCTGCTCGAAAAAAAGTGTCTGACATACTTCAATTTTTTCATATAGCAATCTGTTAGATAACCTGATATTTATATTCTCAAATTTCAGTTAAGGAGGTGATATATTTGATTTTAATATTATTTCATTTAAGAATCCCTTTTAATTAGGAATAAGAAAAATAAATTAATATGGGCCCGATCGGGGCCAGGTATGGTTATCTCTGGGCGCAGCGCTTGGGCCCCGATCGGTCATCGCGTTTTATTTCGAGTTTGGTCCCATCCAGATAGCCTGATTTGGGCCAAATTCTGCCCGATCTGGCCCCGATTGGATCCAAATTGGAATTTCTGCACGGGTTACTTCACATGGTTAGCTGGCGTTCCTTGATTGACCCGATAGCAGCTGCTCGTTGTTAAAACGAAGCGCGTCTAGTATGTTGAATCGTAATAATTCTATATTACCGACGCGCTGTGATTCAGATTTCGTTCTGTACCCGATACAAAAATGGAACAGTGTGTGCTCAATGCTTTAGAACAGACTGATATTCAACTTGTGAATGTTGCGAGTTCCACATAACGAACTGCTTCATGTCAATACTTACTTAATCGATGTATTTCGGTATTGCTATAGAGTCAATTCTATACTTAAACTGATAAAATTACAAATTAAATGAAGAGATTCAGTTCCATTTTTTTACCTACAGAGTTCTAATTTATGCGAAGCGTATGAGTCCAAAGAACTATTGAACTAATATAGTCACATATTTTTTTCGGTGTACATATACGTAAGATTATTTTCAACTTTTGGAAATTGAAACTTTTCACAGAAAAACGCTGGTGTTAAATTTGTTGCAGCTCAAATTTCATTGGGCTCCCAATGATCATTTGAGAGAGTTTTCAAGTCTCACATGTATTCCTCTGAACGTAGGTGCTCATGTGAGCATCTAGGGGAAAGTATCATTTGGAGACTGAATTTTGGCTCATGCAGAGTTGTGGAGTTCTGAACGGCGCTGTCAGCTACTTGAATACCTGTCAAAGCAACTATTCGCTTTGCGATATTAGCCTAAATAATTGTTAATAAGGAAACCAATTGAAACAATATTTACCTAATTTCCAAATTTCTTTCATTTAATAGGGCGTACCAGTCACTTAGAATAAAATTATAACTTCCTAATGCAATTTCCAAAAGTTAGGTTAGTCATGCCCATCGACATTTAAACTAAAGCCGGGATTTATAGAAAAAATCATGACCGTCTACATATACAATAAGGTATTTTCACTCCAATTACTAGCTCACTTCACTTCGTTGAATATTGAGGGGATAACAATTGACCAAATGCATGGGAATCGGTTAATTTTTGCTCTATTTTTCTAATATCTTCGTAGAAA
>NC_046661.1:33107241-33114328 GCF_010883055.1 Belonocnema kinseyi | reverse complement strand
GATCTTGACAGGTGACTTACAGTTTGTAGACGACACTTCACGTTGCACTGGATGAGAAAAAATAGTGTCTAAATGATGCCTTTCCCCTAGATTCTCCGAATGAACCTGTGTGGTTCAAATTTGTTGCAACTCTATTGAACACCTATTTCGGTGTACATTGGACGATCGGCGATTTTCTGTGTTATTATATGGTACAACTTGTGTGTGGAAGCCAATTTCTAGCTAATCCAGAAAATTATTTTTTTCCGTACACCTTTCCTGAGAAACGTTTTATGCATTATTTGTAGAATTCAAAATGTAGAAATTTGGAATAATGGATTCAAGGTAGCGAAAAATGTTCAAAAATACTAATAATAACAGTTGGGATATTTAGTGCCAATAAAATTTCACTAAGAATTTATGGATAATTCGGTAAACGATTAAGACACAAAATTAAAAGTGCGAGAAAAATAAAACTCTTCTGAGCTGCATACACATGTACGATATTGTCACATACAAAATTTAAGTTTTGAAATTCTGCTACTATTGCTCTGCAGCCGAACAAAAATTCAAATGAAAGACATCGTTGAAACGAACGAAGAAGGGATCATTATCGAGAATGATACTTTCAAATTGTTTGGCGACAAGATTCTTTCCATCAAATCTAAAAGTCAGGCAACTGCAATTCTCTTTCCAAAAGTTTGAAATATTCTTGAAATTCTATGTTTTTAGTGAAATTCCATTTGACAATGTTTTATTCCTAAACAAAAATTCCTTTTTAAATTTTGAATTTTGATTTTCAGAATTTAAGTGTTGGTCACACAAATGATGACTGAAAATTTTTCATCCTTAAATAAAAATATTTTTAAATGTTCAGATGTTGTATGAGAATTTTAGAATATATAAATCGGAAATCTATTTTGTAAGTCAAAACATTCAAATTCCAAATCCAAGTTGCAGACATTTTTTGGTTTCTGATTTTTTAATATCGAATATCAAATACACTAATTATGACTAGCTCAATGATCAAAGAATCATATGATTCAATTATATATTATTAAAATTTTCTATTTTATTTTATTTGTACATATGCCACGCGGTTACACCATTAACGGGCAACAAAAAAAGAAACCAATTAAACCATAATATAAATTTACTAAAAAAATGCAGCTGATTATTAATTGTCTAAAATAGTTACTTAGTTAATTTATATATAGTTCATATAGTTCATCGATGCTATATGCGACATGATTCATTGTTCTCTTACGGTTATATTATTAGAAAGTTTTCATCTCAAGCTTAGTTTCTAATAAAAATATAATGTATAATAATATTATCAAATTATTACGTATAATAATTAAATTATTATTATTTATTATATCATAATAAATTATAATTTCGCTACCGCCTTTATGTGAATCTTGCCTCTCTGAGCTGGTAGTTCGGAAGAAAATTTGCCAAGACGCGACGTGCTGCTCTCTCGCCGCGTCGAGTGTTTAAGAGAACAGTCGACGTAGAACAAAATATACTTAAATGGTGCCGAGGCTACCTTGGTCAAGAAGGGGTTCCTTCAGGGCGAGGATTTTATATTGCACTAAGGTCAAGCTGTCCCTTGCTTTTTTATCAATACTCCACAAATTTTGGAAAAATTCTCGAAATTTTAAACATTATTCCGCCATAGTTGTTACCATAGTTGTTTTCCCTGCAGAAAGTTTGGGAAAATATTTAAACTTATGAGTATGTTTCCATCAAGCTTGGGAATTTTTCTCAAGAAATGTTTGGAAATTTCCCAAACTCTTGGAAAAATTCCTACGTTAATACTAGGCCCTCCATTTACTGAAGATCTTAAGAAGCGAATAACAACTAAAGTTCATACTTGTGTAGCAGATTATACCGTTCTTTCACTTAGTCAATTGTTACACAAAAACTTTTTTTTGGCCATAACTGTTGAGAGTTACGGTATATTGCAGTCGTTTTATTTATATTCTCTGCAAAAAACTCCTTTTTAAGTATGAAAAAATTTATCAAGTCCACATAAAATTAAACTTATAAAATTATTATTGGCAGAACATAATTATCTTTTACAAGCTAGAATTTTCTGGATAAAAGAAACACTTACATATCCTTTAATGAAAAGCATCTGGTGATGTTACCTCAGTGTTGAATCTCAAATCTCATTTTTACTCAAGCTCATCTGAATGTCCTTCGTGGAGGAGATAAGTAACGATTATATTGACTAAGATAAAATTTTGGTATGCCTCGCTGTCAGAGCAATACATTTAGAATCAGTCAGTGGATCTTCCAGCAAAGGTTTTCTAGCATCCATTAAACGTTTCGTCTTTCGTTCTGACTTACCCTCTAACTTGTACAGCGATAGTGAAACAAATTTCTAAAGAGCTGGTCGTGAGTTACAATAATGGACCTATGATATATTTCAGTTTAAACGGTTGAAAGTGTAGTATTGTTCGGCTACTAGCCAATCCGAGTCGTCTCTGACGTCCGCCAATAGAGTGGGGATAACTTCACCCTTCCCGATGTACCAAGTCAACCCGCTCGCCAAGATGGGACTTTGTGCTTCATACCGTTAATTTATAGGTCCATGGATACAACGCTCCTTTCAAAGTATATTTTAAGCATGTCGCTCCCAATCTTACTCTTATGTTTTAAAAACTGACTACTGTTCTATTGGGGGGAAAAAATAACACCGCGGGACTGTGAGCGCTCGTGTCGTTCAAAAACATGGCCGCCGAAGTATACAGATCAGTATGGTTTTGAATGGGAGTCGGTAAAAAACAAGTTATTATTAATAATTAAGGACGTGAAAAATGTTGTCACTGCGGTTAGATACTCTGTGCGAGCTCACGAAAGCTACGTCGTCATCCAGGAACATGAGAGATGGTCAGCGAGTGATTAATTCTGGCATGATAATCATGTGCGGCGTGAGTTCAAAAACGGGTGAATGCATTAATTTGTATGCTTTATGCCTTCAAACTAGCGCCTTAACAAAAGATCCACATACGATAACTGACAGATCAAAAATTAGGAATAACTGTAATAATGACTCGTATGTAGAATATTCCGTGTCTATTGACAAAAAGACATGTTTGTGCAAAACCGGTACCAGTCAATCGTGTAAACATACAGTAGCTGTCCTGCTGTACCGTAACAGGTGAGTAACTTTGTGACTGAAATGTTATATTTATACATTTACTTCATTGTCAATAAATTTTATTTCAGTAATACTGCAGAATCATGGCTTTTTTGAATTCCATCATTTCATTTGCAATTTTTACCAAAATACCTTTAATTGGTTACTGAACATAAGAACAGTCGGAGAAAGCGAGAAAAATATTTTTTAAATACATGTTTTCGTTTTCAAGGCCTGTTTTAAAGTTGGAAAAGCGATCGGTTGTGATTGAAGTAAAGGTTAAATGTCTCTTGGTTCGTTATACTTAACCATAAAAACAGCTGGGAAAAGGAAGCTGTTTCTGCTATTTACACTGGAATTTAGGAGTAAATAGACGAAATTCTCATTGTTATTACTAAAACAAAGTGGGGAGAGTTAGTTGTCACATCCAACTACCTTTCTGAAGGTTTTTCGAAAATTTTACCTCTAAAAAATTACACTTTATTATAGATAAAACATGCATAAAAACCATAATGTTTTCGCTTCCCCCGACTGATTCTTGTTTTTAATGAGCAACTAAAGTTATTAAAATAAAAATTGCACGTAAAATGATGAAATTCAGAAAAGCCGTGATTCTAAAGGATTACCTTTATTTGTTTCTATTTTTTTGTAGAAGGGATCGGAAATTCCATCTTCGTCAACAAAATGAACGAAAGAGGCCGGTCGTACCCGAACATGTACGAAGCCGAAAAGAGTCAGTTGGCGCGAAATTTCAAATGCCTAAGTTTAAAGTTTGATGCCATTCGCACGAGTAATACCTTAATTTAGAAAGAAAAATATTTCTTTTTTCCTTATTTTCGTAATGATTGACTCCTACTAATCAGATATATTCTTTACAGTGATTATAAATGAATTCCATCATATTTTTATAATTAATGTAGAAAAAACTGCTGAAAAAATCAGAGAGAAAAAATCAAATATAAAATAGAGAATAGAATTTTATTTCTTCATGTACATACTTGTTAGACTTTTACACATACTACACAGTCACCAAAATCACATGTTTAGCTCATTCATGTTATTTCCCGCTTATTATTCTTACAATCATTTATTCTGAAGTTTGCTTAATATTGCCTCTTAATATAAAAGTGAATGACAACTTTCAGACTAGTGTTTCATTATATTACTGTTACAAGAGTTTCTGCTCAAACAAACATTGTAATAAAGTAACGTTTCGTAATTTTACTAATTCCCTCATCAGACTACAATTAAAATTAATAAAATTATTTTAGGAATTAATGAAACCCAAAAATAACGGGTAATACCTTAATTTAGAAAGAAAATTTTGCTTTTTTCCTTATGTTTTGTAATTATTAATTCATGCTAATTAGATATATTCTTTATAATGATTATAAATAAATTTCATTAAATTTTTATAATTAATGTAGAAAAACTACTGAAAAATCAGAGGGCAATCAGTGTGTCTCTTTCAATCATCGCTTATAAATTTATAATTTCATCTTCGATTACATCCACGCTTGCTTCTTCTTCGAAAAATCTCTTATTACATAAATAAAGACAAACTCAACGTTACGAGCCGAAAGAGGCCGGTCGCATCCGATCATGTACGAAACAGAAAAGCTCCTAGGTCGAGTAGCCGAGTGCCGAAAATAAGTCATTTCTGTCGTTGGCGCGATAAACAAATACTGTCAAGATGGAACTTTGTGATTATTGTGAAAAAACTTTTTCCATCAAAAAACTTTACGTCGACATTTCCGTGAGGTTCATAGTGAAAAATGTGAAACTCCACACAAAGATTATAAGTGTTTACTATGTGAAAAAACATTCAGTCAAAAATATAATTTAACCAGACATGAGGAAATGATTCACCAGAAAAAATCTTCTATTTGAAATTATCCACATAAGTGTTCACTCTCTGAAAAATCATATAATAGACTATAAAATTTAAGCAGACATGAGAAAATTATTCACCAGAAAAAAAGTTTAAAAAAATCTTCCGATTCAAAGTAAGTACACAAAATATTCTGTTATTCTGTTTTATGGCATACCTAGAATTAAATAAGTTATTCTCAAATTATTGACTTTTGAGTAAAATTTCCATGGTTCCCTTTAAAGTTAAATATAATTTTCAAAATGTTTATTTTTCAAATTAAAATTAAACTATCCACATAAAATATGCTCTACGAATTTGGAATTCTTTTACTTATAGAAATGCAAAAAAGGACATAGCGTGATAAAATTCTCACTTTTAATGAAATAATCGTAGTTGAAAATTTTCAAAAACTTGACTTGGTTTAGTTTATTTCTAGGGTGACGATATAGCTATTATTAATTTTAATTTTGAAATATATAACTATCATTAAATTAAATAGGAATATTTTACACAGTGAATTTCTACTATTTCTACTTTTCTATTATTATCGTACTCGCAGTCTCATAAATTACCAAAAGAGGCGGTATTTAAGAAATAATTCTTATTTATACGCATAATTTTTTAGATAAAAATAATTGTAAGTACAACAAATTCACGAATTCAACATTTTAAAATATTTTTGGTCTGGAAAAATATTTTTCAACTAAGGGGGAAAGAAACTGTTTTTGTTTCTAGAAACAACAATAATATTTTTATATTGAGAACTTGTCTTAAAATGAGCAGCTTTTCACAAAAAAATCATGACTAATATTATTTAACATATTTAACATAATGAAAAAATCTATTATTCTATTACTATCTCCATATCTATCAGCCTCTATTATATATCTATCTCCACCTACATTTCTAAACTAGTTAGTACCCTTTATAACAAAACTGTAAGAAGGGCATTTGAGAGATTTAGTCCGGGTAATAAATAGATCTAAATCCTGCTAATTGCTCTGAAATTTTAATGGGGTTTTAGGTTGGCTTTTAAATGCGGGATTTCCCACCATTCATAAAAGTATTGTCGTTATTTCTAAGTTTGGTGCAAAGTCTAGACGTGTGATTTCATGCATACTCTGCAGAATCTTGAAAAATCTACATGATATTGAACATTTTTTCAAATTTAAAATTATTTTTGAACTTCTCGCAGAACCAAAAATAAGTGTCCCAGTGTCCCAGTTAGGTACTAACTTTTCAACCGCTGACATCGCGATTTTCAATTTTTATTTTCTTGGGACATAATTTTTTGAATTAAACCGTTTTTATTCTAAATCAGCATCATTTTATTTTTCCAACAAAATGAACATTTGAAGTAACTTATATACCTAGTATATCGGAAATACGTTTGTATTTTTTCTTTAACTGAAAACTGTATGTGGCAGTTTAGTGCCACTTTGAGATTGTCAACTTCTACATTCATTCTCTGGAACCAATATACCTTTTTTAAATTAAATTTTTCAAAACGAGTTGCAGTTGCAAAACTGTATTGTATTATATAATTTTTTTGTTTCCTGTCGCATAAAATAATAAGTATTAGAAATTTTGTGTCATAAATTATAAATTTGTTACATAGGAACAATGTGCAATGCAAAGTGTGCAATGACGTTTTTGCTTGCACAAATGATATGAACAACCACTTACGTATAATTCATCAGCAGGAACCGAATCCTATTTCTTAATCTAAATTGGAATGCTCTTATTGCGACACGTGTTGTAGAGTATTACAAGGACCTACATAATAACCTTGATAATTGTCATAATTTCATTATGGAAACAGATACAATCACTTTCAAAACAAACAAAGGGAAGATTTAAAATACATATCTTAATTTTAGGAAAACTATATTACATTAATACATTTTTTTAAATGGTCAGTTTGATTAATAACTGAATATATTTCACAGTAAAAACTTTCATTGATTTTGAACACACTTTCTTTAATTAACGTTAATTTGTAGCAGTGTAAAGTTAAATAAAATAAAAAAATATTACATGAAGGTATAATTATAATTATAATATAATAATATAATAATATAATATAA
>NC_046661.1:33105671-33107141 GCF_010883055.1 Belonocnema kinseyi | reverse complement strand
ACCAAAGCCGGGATGTACAAACTAAGTCGTGACCGTCTGCATCGAAATTGATGCCTGGTCGTCCGAACAAATTTCCACTAGATTTTCTGCGGAAGTTTAAAGATATCTTAGATATCTAATCTTTCAGTGGCTAGTGTCATACATAAAAGATAAGGTAAATACAATTGTTTAATAAAAACAGAAATTTGTTTTTCGCGATGAGTAGGGATGTAAATTTGCATGAAACTTTAGCCTGATGAAAAGTTCCATGAAACATTGGGAGTTTCATGAAACATTGCAATGTTTCAAATATAGCGGCGGGAACATTCAATCTGATAAGATAAAAGCCTATTAGTTATTTTCACTTCAATAAACAGCTAACTTCACTTCGTAGATTACTAAGGGGAAAATAAGGGACCAAATGTATGGGATTCAGTTCATTTTTGCCCTATTTTGCTAACATCTTCGTAAAAGGTAATTTTTTCTATCTAAGTGTAGATAAAAAAAGATTTATTTTTTAATTACTATTTAATGAAATAATAAAATAATAATGATGATTAATTACAAAAATATTACAGAAATAAAGTTTTGATCCATTTTTCCCCCTCAGCTTTTAACAAAGTGAAGTTAGCTGATGGTTGAAGTGAAAATACCTTATTGAGGCTTTCATATCCAAACTTTTTCCTGCCGGCTGATTTGATTTATTTTTTCGGTTTGTACTATAGACCAATGATGTCAATGTTGGCACCCTGAGCTACTGCGGTTGCGTTAGGGCTGACCGCTCATTGGCTGCACTTGGCGCACGATTCAAAATTACATTAAAAAACAATTCTTGTAACTTAAGTAAATAATTATTAAAATATCCACAAGGATATATACAAATTGTGTAACTTTGCTTTCAGGCAAAAAATACAACACATATATTATATTAATAGCAGTTTATTTTCAGTTAATTCCAAAGACCAAATTATATTTTACAAAACATTCAATTTAAAAAGCAATTTCTTGGAAAAGTGATTGGAAATAATTACTTATAAGTTTTTAATATTTTGTATGTATTTTTCTGGGAATTCGTATAATTATATAACCTATAAATACATAAATTATCACGACTGCATTTTGTTATGCTTTCTTTTTTTTTACTTCAAGCCTCGTTTTGTCACGTCTCAATCGAAAAGAACAATCTGAAATTTTTTTTTAGAATTATTCAAATATTATCACTATTATATTCTACAATTAGCTTTTATATATGAAGCTGCTGAAATATCATATGGTATTTAATGTATCTATTAACAAATATTTTGAGAAATATTAGTCAGTCTTTCAAATTCAATGAAAATAAACTGTTATTCATCAAATATAGGTATTATAAATTTTTTCCTTGTCTGAAATCAAAAGTTACACGTTTTGTATACATTCTTGTGTATATTTTAATAATTATTTATTTAAATTACAAGAATTGTTTTTTCAATGTAATTTTGAATCGCGCTT
>NC_046661.1:33084963-33105571 GCF_010883055.1 Belonocnema kinseyi | reverse complement strand
TACATACATAAATATGCTATTTTTCAAATGCAGAATTCAAGACTTGGAAAACTAAAGAAGAATTTGAGACACTGTCCACTTTCATCAAGAGATTGGTTCATGGAAAAAAGTTCTATTCCGTTTGTCATCGATCAGGAACAAGTCGTTATAAGGATTCTGATAGGTTTAAATGGAAGGATTCGATTAAAATAGGAAAGTGCTGCCCTGCTATGATAAAAACTGACAAGGATGAAAATGGAATTCATGCAATTTATTATAAGACACACTCTCACAATCAAGAAATCAAACATCTTTTCTTGACAAGAGAGGACAGAAGTCTGTGAGCAGAACGCATCTCCTGGGAACGTAAAGCGTCTTCATGCAGTAGACAAAAGAGATTTGCGAAATATAGTGCGAGATTTTGATCTTAATTCGGATAAAGTGCATAATAAGGATGCTTGGAGTACTCATATGTGGGTCCAGCAGGAGAAAGAAAAAGGAACTGCGAGTCCAGTATTATTATATAAACAGCAAGACCACCATGATCCTGATAGAAATCTGAAGGATGAAGATTTTATGTTGGTCCTAATGACAGATTACCAACAGCAAGAATTGACCAAATTTGCTGTGGAAAAAATATGTATTGATAGCACACACGAAACAACGCAATACGATTTTCAACTTACAACCATTTTAACTGTTGACGAATCAGGAAAAGGTAAGAAAAAAATTCTAAAATTTTGAAAAAGACAAAAAATATACAGATTTACTATTAAAATTTACGAAATTTAAATTAGACCAAAATCCAAATTAAAAATCCCATTTAACGTCCAATAATCAAATTGATACAAAATCCTGTTAAACAAAACAAGAATCCAACGACCAAATTTGGACCACAACGAATAAACGAAAACCAAAAATCCTATTGTAATCTGAAAAAAAAACAAAAAAAAATAAAGTAAAAACTGGGATAATGTTCAATTTTTGCATAGTGAAAGTAATGAGAGAAAGAGGGAATTCATGGAAATGCTTTATATCAAAAAACGAAAAAAGTTATCTATTAATTTAAAACCCGAATTGGTTAGGTTGAACAAAAGTTATGCTAATATGATTAATTACATATAACGTAGCTGTTTCATGAATTCTGTTTTTCTTTTACTTTCTCTATTTCTGATGTAATTGTGACAGATATTTATATTGTGTTCACAACAGATTGGCCTACTGACCCTCATTCGATTCTCAGGTATCAAAGGGAGAGCACCTGTTCGTGGGTGCTGTCAATTTCTACCACTTAAATTTTTCTAGCCTTGATGAGAGTACTTGACGAGTACCGAAACGTTGGTAATGCAAATTTATTTATTTATGTTTTTTATTTTTATTTTATTCTAATTTGATGGTAATACAAATAAAAAAGACGAAAGAAAAAAAAGAGAAGGAAGGGGATGTGGTTGGCTGCCTTTTCATTTTTCTTTCCTATTTTTATTTTCTTCCGGAAATTTTATTTTATTTTTTTCCGTTTTTTTTTTCAGATTACAATAGGATTTTTGGTTTTCGTTTATTCGTTGTGGTCCAAATTTGGTCGTTGGATTCTCGTTTTGTTTAACAAAATGTTGCACAGATTTACTATTAATTTTTTTAATCAAAATATAACTTCAAAACTACTTCTTATTAAGAATAATTTTAAAAACTGTTTGAGACCACTTAAATCACCAATGTTATGAATGTTAAAAAAGGAACAAAATTTTGATTTTTAAATATCTCCAAGTTTTTTTTGAATTTTTAAAAAATTATTATAATTGTTTTATTTTACACTTCAGAGAACGTTTACTACAATTTTATTTTTGGTCATTATGCACTTGTGATTTCCATATCTTTAATTAAATTGCATAGATATTTTTCAGGTTTACCATTCGCTCAGTGCCTTAGTAATCGAATTGACGAAACAGCCATGACATAGTTTTTTTTGAAGGAATCAAAATCTAATAAAAATTAAAAATCAGGAAAAACGGGAAACAGCGTGTGGAATGTGGCCGCATGCTGATGGAGATGACAGACGAGACAGATTTTCACCAGTTGCTAAAAAACTTTTTGAGCAAATGCTTTCAGGATGTCGATATGCAGGGTTTTGGGAAATATTTTCTAAAGCACTACGCGAATTGACTAAAGCTGTGGGTCTGTTGTTTTCGTCTTGGATTAGGCTTAACAACGAACATGTTCTCAGAAGCGCACAATAAAACTCTTAAGTATTGCTACATGGATGGGAAAAAAAACAGAAGAGTTGACAAAATTGTGTCTCTACTTCTGCGATTCACGCGAGATGCCATGTTCGAAAGGATGATTCGTCAAATAAAAAATACTACAACGTTCAGGATGCAGGACATAGCTCGAAGACACGATAGGAGTCATGAAGTGTCCGATAATATGATTGAGAATGTATCTGAAAATGAATGGAGGGTCGAATCGTCAAATTCGTCAAGACTACCGTACAAAGTAATGTTAGATAATAGTTTGCGAGAGGGCAATTGCCTTATGAAATGTCCAAAATGTTGCGTATATATTCACCAATTTATATGCAATTGTGCGGACCATTTAGTTCGTTGCAACATGTGTAAGCATATACACGCATGTGTGATTGCTTGCGCGGCAAACCAATTGTACTACAACTTCTGTTGAGCATGAAGAAAAAAATGAATATTTCAACCAACATGTAAATTCTATAGTTCGGGCAGTACAGTATCAGTCTGTCCACGTGGGAGAGGGCGTGAATAAAGCTGCGAAACTGAAAGCAACTTTAGAATTAATTAATTCCATAACGGCTGACATCGCGAAAGACGAACCATCGGACTCCATCCTGTTTGATAGATTTCTCAACGATGCTAAACGCGTTCTTCAGTCTGCTAAAGAAATTTTAAAAAGAAAGCAAACGACAGCAACAGATGATCCTAAATGTATACCTCATTTTAATAATGTAATTTCTTCTTCAAGTCATTCTAATATTGAAAGACAAAAGGCTCAAACGAAAAAGAAGACGTCTGTGTGCAAGAAAAATGTCGAGATTCCAAATTTTCGCTCAACAAAGAAAAAGTTTGTAAGTACAAATCATTCCATTTCTAAGCCCACTTACTTATAAAAGGAAGCATTAAAGAAAGCAATAAACATGGATGAAACAGTTAATATCCATACAGGATTTAACCATGTATATTCTATACCAACAGACTAGCAGCCAGCAAAAAAAAGACGTTTGCAGTAATAATAATACATTTGAAATTCCAGGTCATTTTAAGGTTTCTTAGGTGATTTTTTTTTTAATTTTCCAGGTCAAGACAAATTAATTTAATTATAATTTTAATACTTTTTTAATTATTACAATAGTTGCAAATCATATGAAGAAAGCGATGGTTTCCTACATTTTTTTTTCGTTAGAACTTAACGCAATCAATAGTCGGTGCTCTTTTTACACTTTCTTCAGTATTTCAAGTTATAATCACAGGAAAATGTCATAAAATCGAGATGCAGGTGTTAAATTGACGTCTGGCCATTTTTTACATACTTAAATAAAGACAACAGTCAACGAATTAATAATTTTTGTTATATAATAATAATTTTTATAATGCTATTATTTGGTTTTACTAATTCCTAAAATAATTTCATTATTTTTAATTTTAAACTGATGAGGGTAATAGTAAAATTACGAAAGGTTTACTTTATTACAATGTTTCTTTGAGGAGAAGATTTGCAGCAGAAATATAATAATACTCTAGCCAGGAAGTCGTCGTTGACTCTTGCATTAAGTGGCAATATTAAGAAATTTCGTAATAAATTATTATAAAAATAATAAGCGTAGAATTGATTGACTGATTGTCCTCTGATTTTTTCAGTAGTTTTTTCTACATGAATTATAAAAATTTAATGATATTCATTTATGATCATTGTAAAGAATATATCTAATTAGTATGAATAAATCATTACAAACATAAGGAAAAAAGCAATCTTTTTCTTTCTAAATTAAGGTATTATCCGTTATTTTTGGGTTTCATTAATTCCTAGAATAATTTTATTGTTTTTATTCTAGTCTGATGAGGGAATTAGTAGAGTTACGAAACGTTACTTTATTACAATGTTTGTTTGAGCAGAAACTTTGGTGACTGCGAAGTATATGTAAAAGTCTAATAAGTATGTACATGAAGAAATAAAATTCTATTCTGTTTTATATTTGATTTTTTCAGCAGTTTTTTCTACATTAATTATAAAAATATGATGAAATTCATTTATAATCATTGTAAAGAATATATCTAATTAGCATGAATCAATCATTACGAAAATAAAGAAAAAACCAATATTTTTCTTTCTAAATTAAGGTATTACCCGTGCGAAGGGCATCAAACTTTAAATTTAGGCATTTGAAATGTCGCGCCAACTGACTCTTTTCGAATTCATACTCGGGTACGACCGGCCTCTTTCGGCTCGTAACGATGGAGGAAGGTTCCAAAGAGGAAATGAGCAATTCAAATGGCTGTACGATTATCCGCTCGTTAGCCAAGTGTATACTTTTGACGGCCATATTTTTTAGTTCGCGCAATGACCACCAGTAGCGCGTGCAATTTTAAAATCCCAATATCAGATAAAAGGTTGTCTTAATTCTATACCAACAGCAGTAAACTCGAGTGATCCTGATGATTTCTCTTATCTTTCTCCAAGACATTTTCTATCCGAATGTCCACTGATTTATATTTCAAAACCTTCTGCTGTAGAACTTAAGGAAAATCTTGTTCTCCGATAGCAAACTACTTAACGTGTAACTAAACAAATTTGGAAACGTTCGTATGTTGAGTATTATCAAAAATTACAACAAAGATATAAATGGCGAAAGTCTGAGACATGGTGCTTATGAATGATTTGTAAACGAAGGGAGAAAAACTTTTCGAATATCCGGGGTTTTGCTAAATCCTCGGACGAATAAAATGCTGAAAAATCTAACCTTTTGTTGAGGAAATCATTATTTCCACGATAAATATTAATTATGAGACAGAGAGAAATTATTGGGTAGCAGACGATATCATTAAACCGGTGAGAGTCGTTCGTAAATTTATTTTTACATTCTCATCAAGAGAAGGTATTAGATATGTGTAAAATTTAACTATAACTATAAATTAGATATGTGTAAAATTCGTTGTTATGAATGTGTATGTCTGTCGGTCTGTCTGTATGTATTTATGCCTGTCTGTCTGTCAGCACGATAACTTTTGAAAAAATAAATCTATTGATTGGCTGTTGGTACACTCTTTAAGTGTCCTAAACTAAAGGTTAAGTTCGTTAGTCAGCCATTATGGATAAACATTGAAAAAGTGAGCGCCTTTTGAATAGTTTTGATACCATTTTTTCAAAATTCAAGAATTCTCTATACGGTTCTTCATAGTATTTAAAAAGTCGAACAATTTATCTGATGACTTTTTTCATAGAATAAAAAATTATGAGAGTTATAATATTTTCAAAATTCCAAAAATCAGACGAAAATGAACCTTTTAAGCCAATTAACGCACGATATGAAAAATGGCAAGAGAAGAAAAAGTGTGATTTCTAAATGCCCTAGAAGATTATCATAACAACCTTTTGAATTTTCTTGATAAATCAAAAAATAAATTTTGACAGCATAAAAAATAATGGAAAATCCAAAAGTTACATTTGTTTATGCAACATTTTCACAGTAATTCAAATAGTCTCAAATATAATAAAGCATTTAAAATATATATATGTATATGCATATATACATAATTTAGAAGTTAAAAAACGGTAAGGCTGTTCAGTAGACCGAATGTGTAAAGTTTAAGTCATAAAGAAAACATTGGAAATAAGCAAATTCAGTTTATGGAAAACCGAAAAAAGTTTCAATAAAACTTTCAATAACCAAATTTCTTTAAAAGAATGCGCATTTTTTTAACGGGACAATAAAATTTCGCCTGTTTTAATACCAATGCAAGTTACGAATAATAATAATATGCATTTATGGGAATGATATAAAATTTCAGGGATAAACTCGAGTGGGAAGCACGAGATACGTGATGAGAATGTGTACGTTAAAGCCGAAGGAGCTTTAACAAAAGAGAATTCACAATTACCAAATTACTGTTGGCGATACTTTCATATTTAGTTTTAAAAAATCTGTGCAGGAAGATCAAGCGCGAGAACCAGCAGTCGCGCGCCCTAGGCGCGTTTAAACTTGCGAGCGTAGCGAGCCGCGCGCGTGGCTCACGATAAGAATGTGCCCGTGAAGGTGGCAGATTTTTTTACTTACAATTCGGACATCATAGAAGAATTCTTGAAAAATACCATGTTTTGTCTTGATGATGGCGACCCTAAATTTTGCGAAATACGTCGCGAAATGGAGAAAAGAAGGAAATAAACTGACATGTCCTATATGTGTTGTAACTGGAGTTGTTATCAGCCAATGGCTAGCTGTCGCCTTCGTGCCACGCACGGTATCGGGATGAGACCATGATCGTCAAAACTTACCAGAAAAGTTCCCTGATTTTTGGTCCCTTGTAAGGCTATGAGCGTTTGTCAATCACGTTAATGACGGTTGCCGAACGAGTACCATTTCGCGCGCGTGGACTTTCATCAAGTACCGCCAGTTCAGTGTTAGTAATTATAAATGAATAAATTTATTTATTTTTCTTTACATATGTGCGGGTAATAATCATCCTAGCTTATCACGTAGCTGGGTGAATAGGCATGTACCAGATACCCACAGATACCGTTGTGATCAGTGCCGTAACTTTAGTCATATTTTACTCACATGAAAACGCATTCATAAACTTAAAATTTACAAGAAAAAATAAGAACTCACCACGTTTCACTTTTCAAAATTCTAAGTGTGATAAATTTGGTAATTTAGGAAGAAAATTGACAAACTAATGAAGTAATTAATATTTAAAAATTGTAAATGCGGAAAATTGTGTAATATAGAAATTTATAGCCGGGCGACTTGATAAACTGCGATTTATAAGTAAATTCACACAGGTCCTAATTTCGAAATTCTAAGAATTAAAAGTTTCATCATTTTTAAGTTTATTGCTTCGTAATTCGATGAATTTATAATTTATTAAAAAAAGTAAATATTCGCCAGTTTTTTAATTTTGAAATAATGATCAATGTGGAAAATTCTGCAACATCCAGAATAGTTGTTGGGCGACTTGATAAGCTTGGAATTTATAAATAAATTTGCAGAGTGCCTAATTCCGAAATTTGATAGTTTTGAAATTGATTGCTAGGTAACTTGATAAATTTATAATTTATAATCCAGTTATAATTTCAAACTGGATAAATTTACAAATTTACATAAATCATTAATTGGTTTATCTATAAAATTTGTTCGGTTGCAGATGTTTACTGCAAAAAGTATTTTAATTGGGATCTGAAATCATGACGTTAGAAGGGGGATTCAAACAAAGATAGCCGGCGACAACGGGGTCACTTTGCAACTGATACACTGTGTTGTGAGTGAATTTTAATCGTTTTTCGAGCTGGATGATCAAACGAGCATAAAGCTAATGGCTTTTTGTTTACAATCGTCCAGTTTTCGGTGCCAGTTTTAAGTACCTTTTCCCTGCACTGCAATTTACAAAAAAATGCATTCTCAGATCATAATTGAGCATGTTTTTTTATATACATAGAAGTGAATTATTCCCTCTAATAATAATAATATTAATATTTTTTTGGAAGTTTTTGAAAAAACGTCAGCTAGGAAAAACTCAATTTTTCAAAATATTTTTAATGTTTATAAAAGATAAAAACAATTTTGCTTCATGTATTTTGGCGAACTTGTAATTAGTTCCTATACAATTTTTGAGGTTATAAAATAAAATTATGGACAATCAAGATGACTCAAATGGTATATCTAATTTATTTATAAATTTTTAAAATGCAGAGAACAAACACACATATGTTTGAGGTTACCTTCTTCTCCAGTTTTAGAACATTTTTTCATTGCTTTCTCCGACCGATCATTTCTTCAGACCAACTTTTGTTAACCACTTAGCAAATCCTTTTTTAGGCAAGGGAAATTGATAAAACCTAACATCGAGGTTTTTGCTAGCCTTGCTTGAACATCCGAAAACTGAACAAAATGTTTCACTTTAGCTTTCCCTTGGACTGAATTTCGTACCTAAATCTGTTTCTGTATTGTCGGACATTTTTTTTTTTAATTTCATGATTTAAATCGTAACATCCCGTGTGGAAAAACGTCCGGCCAGTCTGGTTACAGGTCTGGCCCAGGTCTGGATTTATCTAGACTGTCTAGTCTGGAAAAACTGATCTGGCTCAGGTCTGACGCCAGTCTGGCTCAGGTTTGACGTTATCTAGACCGCCTAGTCTGGAAGGTCTGTTCTGGCCCAGGTTTGGCACTGGTCAGCTAACTAAGAACTAAAAAAATTACAAGTTCCATCACCAAATTTTTTTCGTATGTATTTTGAAAAAGTTACAGTCTGTCTAAAATAATGAAAAATAAGAAATTCAAACTCTGAAAACACGACTTTCTTTCTTATGATCTTGACAGTCTGATCTGGCGCGGGCCTGGCGCTGATCAGCGCGCCAAGAAAAAATCTAAGTTCGATAAAGTAAATTTTTTCTTACATTTCAAAAAGTGCAAGAGCCTATAATGAAATTTTTTTAACGAAAAAAGTTTATAGTGAAACTCTTCGATATAAGTCATTAAAACAATACGGTTTTCCACAGTAATTGGCTCCGACCTCTCGGAAACAGTGCTAGTTTTTGTCGATCAAGTGTCGCAAACTGTCAACATTTCTTATTATTTTCTTAATAATATATTAATCCAGCCAAAAGTTAGCTGTAAAAGCGAAGACTGGCCTGGTCTTGTCCAGGCCAGCGCCAGAACATTTTTCCACACGGGATTACAAAAATATATTTATATTCTTCTCTGAATATCACCGGAATAGCACACAGGCTTTTAAACACGACCTCGTTCTTTTAGTGCAAAATTTAGCCACCAGATGGCATATCGCTGTATTTCAGATCGCAATAGAAATTATATTTTCATTTTTTTTATTTCCCAATTAAAAACTGCCTAATCTTTGGCTGATTCTAATTTTTTCTGTATCTCTATGAACAGTGTATTACCAAACTACGTTCTAATCTATGATGATTATCATCCGCAAATGTGTAAGGAAATGAATTACGATTATACAAATGAATGATTCGAAAAGTGTCTGCATGATGTTAATTGCACAGTAATATTTTTTAAAAAATAATTTAATCGCAGGGAAACATTAAAAATTATTATTTGACATGTTTACAATGCGAAAAAAAGAGTACACAAAAAGATTTGAACCCACGGCAGCGTGGTCACCAGACAGTTTTTACAAGGGACCAAAAATCAGGGAACTTGTCTAATTATTTTCGACGTACTATCGACTACTTGTATTACCCCCAATCAAGACATGCTGAAGTCGAAAAACTCGACTTGAGCATGTCTCAGTTTTTAGACAGAGCCAGACTTCAATTTATGTTTTGGAGACAAGTTTTTATGTCTTGAAGACATGAATTTATCTCTTAAGTCGATTTTTTATGGCTTCAACGCGAGCGGTTTATAACTTCGAGTGTATACCTATCCTAGCAAAAAGGGTCATTCTGACTGTCATAAGAGCTAAACTTTTGTAATGAATAAATAATCTTATATATTGTTATCCAATATATACAATATATACAATATATATATGTGTATATAGACAAGGCTCGTCTTAAGGCAGGTAAACGCCGTTTTACCTGGCGTGGTCACAAAAGTAAGACGAAGGCCTATGCCTCGACTCAGTTTTGAGACACAGTCAGACATTGATGTCTTGGAGCGAACACAAGGCATAACGAAGTCAAACTCAAGTTGAAGCATTTTTACTCAGGCATCGTCAAGACGTGGCGCTTTGAAAACATGGGTTTCGAGAATTCTTCTATGATGTCAGAATTGTGAGTTAAAAGATAAATTTGCGAACGATTATCACCGTTGAAATGCTGTATTCTGCTACCCGCTAATTTCTCTCTTTTGCAAAATTAATATTTTTTGTAAAAATAATGATTTCCTTAACAAAAGGTTAGATTTTTTAACATTTTATCAATCCAAGGATCTCGGAAAACGCTGGACATTCGACAAGCTTTATTCCTTTCGTTCTCAAATCGTTTGTAAAAAATACATATTGAGCCAGTGCCATACTTATAAAAAAATTCAAAGTCGGATTTAACCAACACCCTTAGAAGGACTTGTTTTATAACCTGGACGCTCAGCTATCAATTTGTTATCACCGTTTCGTTTCAAACTTGGAAAGTGCTTAAAATTTTAGCATTAATTGACGATGAAGAAATTAACGAGAAGTGGCGTTTTGCTTTCGCCATTCACTTCAATGTTTGAAATCTTACAATTCAGTGCAGCAATGTTACGCCGCACCGAGTCCTTAGCCTTTTGTGCTCCAAATATACGGTCAATGTGCATTATTTTTGCATATCAAATTATGTCTCATAAATCTCGCTATCCACAAGGAATGAAAAATGTTTTTAGAATTTATGTATTTCATATAAATGTTCAGTTTTTATAGGTTCCACTGAATTTCATAATTGCCAGACTCTTATAAGAAAGAGACTGGAATAAGTACTCATCTTTACGACAACTTCACGAGGTCCTATGTCTATGTCGTTACGGTGTCTGCGATATCGTAAAGACATCGTGAGGTCAGACGACGTATTCATGATATCGTAAAGACACGTTATCGATATGGACATAGAATTTCGTAAAGTTATCGTAAAGATGTCGTAAGGATGTCGTAAAGACGTCTCCAAATTTTGTGCTTACTGGATAGGAAAAGGAAAACAAATATAGAAAATGCAGAATAATCAAATCGACCCTCCTCATCCAGGTCAACTGTCCGAGGAGATTAATTCGACTATAGGAGATAATTAAATCGACCCTTCAATATAATCGGTTTGCACATCTAGGTAGTTAAACTGACCTTCCATTTTTCTCCGTTTGGTCTTGGGATAGTGAGGTTTAGGATATGTGGGGTTCGGTTTTGTGGGCTTGCGTGTTGTGGTATGTTGTTTGCATTACAGCAGTTTAGTTTAAGCTTAGTCTTTATTATCCGCTGTGCGTTATGGCTGATACATAAGGAATAAAAGGATATGCCCTTCTATATGTATATTTATAAAATAAATTTTTTCATCTTTTCTGCATGTGTACGTTAAAGAGGACAATTTTTTGAGTATTTATACAAAATTTCATTCGGATCGACAAAGATTTGTGGCCGTTAGCAAATTTTGTGCATTTTTCTACCACTGTGGGTGTGCGGCTCCATGCTCCCTCGCATCAATGGCGTTAAGCTTAATGAAAAGGAGGGTGTTTGATCGCCATGTAATACGCATGTTAAGAGTACCTAATTTCTCTTCTTTACTTGGTCTAGTGAATTTCGATACATATCTCGCGTATTCTACTTTTTATCAAAGTTTTGCGAGTGCTTGTTCGCCTTTGTGCCATATTTGTGAATTTTAATCAATATCGTCGCTTATTACATTCGTTTATTTACATTCATTTATGTTAGATAATAGCACATTAGTAACTTTAATTCACTTTCGAAAAATGAACACTCAACTTTCAATGCTTTTCTTGTGTATATTTTTATATTCTTTCAAAAAGGTATATTTTCGTCCTGATAAGTCTGTTAATTTATTTTTAGATCATTTTCTTGTCCAATGTTCTTTTAGGAATAGTTGAATAGTTCTTAAACAATTATTCTTTCACATACACATATAGTCTAATTAGGGCCATTCAACAAATACGTAACACATTTTGAGAGAGAGCTGGAGGTGGGGATGGTCAGCTTAAGCTTTTCGAAAATCCGTAGGAAATTTTTTTATTACTGCAAGTATAGACACTCACGTTTTATCCACTTTAAAATAGACAACATCCACATTTAGTGGACAAATAATAACACAGGTGCACGAAAACAAATGCCTTATCCACCAGACGAGATAAACATTTCTATACCCTTTTGGAATCGCTGAATCCAAATCCGGGCTTGGTATGACTCGGTCAGGTGGCATTTCGTTCCTAACTTCATAAAAATGATGTAAGTTGGAACGCTCATTGAAACACCCAGAAAGCAAACCGGTTATAAGTTTTCAGGGTCGCTGAGTTCAAATTTAAAGGTTATTTGACTCGGCAAGATCGCATTTCATTCATAAAATTGAAAAAAAATAAATTCAAACACCAACAACTGTCCCTGACACGTGAAAGAAAATTTTCTTTTCTTTTTTCCTATGATATCTTGTTCTTTTATTCTCGAAGGTCCTATGCAGGATGTTTCTGTGACGTTTAACCCCTTTTTTAACAACCTCTCTTTGCAGTGTCCAACAGCAATCTGCTAACATATTCACATTCCACCTTTCCTGATATCTACGTTTCATCTCCTTTATGTCTTGATGGAATCTTTCTCCCTGCTCCTCACTTTAATCCCCCAATTTCATTGGAAAGTAATCTTTGTGAGAATCCAAGAAGTGCAACTTTAGGTTGATCAAACAACCAAGCTTTCCAAAGTTTTTCACCAGATTAGCTATTATTTTCTTGAAGTTTTTACTTTTATGATTACCGAGAAATTTTTCCACGACATTTTTGAAACTCGTACACGCAGCTTCTTCTTTTTTGTTCATAACTTTGATGAAATTCTGATCGTTTAACATTTTGCGGATTTGTAGGCCATCAAAAACACCCTCATGCACTTTTGCGTCTTAAATATTCGGAAATTTCTGCTGTTAATATTCGAAAAATTTGCCTTCTTTGTTAAGATCCTTAACAAATTGCTTCATGAGACACAATATAATATGGAGAGGAGGTACAAGTACTCTGCCTAGACTGACTAACGGGGTTTGCTTAATATTTAGCAAACCTGGCTCCAATGAAATTCTCGATGATTATTCTTTGTTAGTAGAGTGATTCTTTCTATCCAGACTATTGCCAGAAACACAAAAAACATGAATTTTTTGTAAAACCTGATTGTTGCCCTAATACCAAACCTAAAATTTTCAAGTATCCGCAAATTCTCCAATCAAATTCTGAATACTTGATATTTAAAAAAAAAATTCGAGATTTTGGTTCATTTCCTTGAGCATTCCGAGTCGAAATTTAGACCATACTTTCAAGTTGCAGCTCCTTATTAGAACCTGCTTTGACGCTATTCAAACTTAAAGCCCCTGCTTTAAACTTTTAACTCCTAGAGAATAAAACATTAAAGCCTACTTTGAGGCTTTAACACCTCTCTGAAGCTACTTTGAATATTTAGAACCTACATTTTTATAACTCAAGACCCTACTTTGATGCTGTTTAACCTCCCTTTAATAATTCCCCTACATTGAATCTTTTGAGCCTACAATGTTCGAACTTTATGAAAATAAAGAAAAATTATTTTTTACTTAGGTTAATTGAACTCATTGGTCATCTTAATGACTGAATGCACACTTAATTAACAAAAATGTTTAATTGAGTGTCTCCATGCAAGAACAAGACGTAGATTTTTCTAGCGCGGCGGAGATGGCCCCTGATGACTGAAAATTCAAATTAGAAACTTTGAATTTTAAAACATATATTATCATGGATAATTACATTCCGAATCGATTTTTGTCTTTGACTAGTGCTCAAATCCTCAGTTTTTGGAATTTCTTTATAAAATTTAGAGGAAATATTCCTTATAATATCCTTGTTATGACAATTAGCGATAAAACTTTTCAACTTTATTTATAACAATATAAAAAATTATTTTCAGAGCTATTGCATATTTCGTTCCACAAAACGTTTGAGTATTTCGTTTATCGAGGAAAGTTTGAGCAAACAAAAACTTACTGTGGAGAAGTTGTTCAGAAAGGTACAAAGAAGATTTCTGCAAAGGCTTTTTTCATATAAATTAATAGGTAAAAAACTGAGCGCTAAACTTTGAGCGAGCGACTGATCTTTATGCGTGTATTGCGCCGAGTCGAGATGTCTTGCAGTTTAGGCGGGTAATAAGGGGGTCAGATCTAAAAATAAATAATAACATTTCAATTGACATAAAATATATCAATTTTTTATTTGTTTAGCGAATATTTATGTTTATAATAATTTATATAAATAGTTAACGAGATCATTGTAATCACAGGCTTATATTACAGTGCTAATTATAAAATGTTCTAACAGGACATATTCCATATTTAATTTACATTATATTATAATACAATTTTACTAATGTAAAGTTCATATTATTCCTCTTCAGATAACACAGAATCATCGACTTCTTCAATTTTTGTTATCGACGCAAAGTAATCCGTGAAAATTTTTTGACCATTAGGAGAG
Organism: Belonocnema kinseyi; assembly: GCF_010883055.1. Classification (NCBI taxonomy): domain Eukaryota; kingdom Metazoa; phylum Arthropoda; class Insecta; order Hymenoptera; family Cynipidae; genus Belonocnema; species Belonocnema kinseyi. The sequence goes on along the minus strand of NC_046661.1, from coordinate 33,091,221 downwards.
AGATATTTAAGCAAGCTTTTAACATCATTCATTTTAGCTTTTGTGAGACCGACTTTTGGAGGGGCAATCTTTTTAAAGTCTCTGAGTTTAATGCTTGGCTGAATAGTAAACAAAGAAGGATTTTCGCCGTAATAATAACCAAAAAGCTGTACATTGCCGTTTGGGAAATATTTAATTACACATGCCTGACTGATTTTCATAGCTTTCGGAATTCGTACGTTTCCTTTAAAAGATTTTTCAAAATCGTGCAAAATATTGTTTGCTGATTTAACCATAATAAACGGAGGATCGCGAGAATCTCTGATCAGTTAAATATACTTTGTCACTGTTTTAATTTGCTCTATTTTTTTCTTTTTTTGCGAGTATAAACCAAAATTTCGATCACACTGACAATAGGAGTGACCGCGAACAGGAAAAATATGCCAGATTTCCTATATTAAGATCTATGCATAGTGTTAAGAAGAAAGCAAACACTGTGTAATTTCAATTTTGTCCGCCTGCTGCATCAGAAAAAACTACAATTTTCGTGAAACGTATTTTATCAAATTCTTTTTCAATTACGTTTTGTATAAAACTGCACACAGTATTCGCTCCCCTTTTCGCACTATCTTCTAAGAAAGGAAACATCTAACTGTTTTTCAAGGTAAATACGTGTACGTTAAATAAATATAACCAGAGTAATCTGTTATAAAACTGTTCTGAAACGGGAATTTTTGGCAACTGAAGTTTTGGCGCGTAATCGAATTCACAGCAAAGTACATTTTCTTCTGAACGCAGTTCTTTTTTTGAAGCCTGATATTCCTGAACATTTGTTTTGTGATTTGCAATTCCATCAGATTGTATAGCTTCTAAGGAACTTAAATAACATTCATTGCAAACACCTGTTCTCAGTAATTTAAATGAAAAGTTAATATAATTGTTGAAGAAATCGCTGTAGGTATTTTCGTGCAAATCTAGTTCACTTCCTGTAGTAGTAGTATAAAATTCTAAAAATTCCTCAATACATTTTGTGCAAATTTATTTTCGGATTGATTATGTAGTTTAGAGATGACGACTCTCTACTATAGTGAGATTGTTGATGTGGCATGGACAGACAGTGAACTTTTATCAATTCCTTCACATCATCAGTCAATTTGACGCATTGATGTTCATGCTTACCTCTCTTATCATCTAAACTTTCTCTAGCTAAAATCTTTTTCTGAACGCATTCTAACCTTCCTTTCCCTATATTCAAAATTTTAAACAAAAACTGTTTGCAGATAACAATATTTTTTTTGATCAGTTGAGAAATAATATGTCCACAAGATTAGACGCGGAACTTCGGTAGCATTTACTCGCAAAGGGTCTTTGCGTTTCATTAACGCACTGAGAAAAATATTTTGCTGGTTCTAGTCTCCCAGATTCCCGAATTGGTCATGAAATTTACTCTGTGCAAAAGTTGAAATCTTCCAAAACATTTCTGCTTACAACAGTTTTTAACTGGTACAAAATGTCTTTCAGAAACAAGTTTCTTAGAAGTTGAGACGTACTCTTTGCCCTGTATTTAAAAAAGTTTGTTTTGAAAATCTTTATTGAAGAATTATTATTGAAATTTATTAAATGTATTTGATGTTTAACCCGATAATTAACAATTCTTTTAGTCACTTCCTAGGAAGAAATTTTTATGTTTTAATATTATTACTGTAGTTTTTTTTATCTTTAAATTTTCAATAAAATACGCTTTTATCACGACATTTATATAGGAGTTCAAAATGTATAAAAAAGAGAACCTCATTTTTTTAAGCTGTTATTGAAAGAAAAAACCAACTAAATGTTATACGTACTCCATTTCGGCATGTTTTATTAATATTTCTAGCCCACGCTTCTTCATATTTTGTTCGTTTTCTCCCTCTAAAAGAACCTTGGGATTTACTTTCCATTACAGTAATTTGAAAATTAGTTTAGATAATAATTTTATTATTATAAACTATAAATTTAGTTCTCACTAAAGCTAAAACTCGTAATTCGTTTACGAAGTGTACACTTCCGTAGTCAGAATAGAAATGATCTATTTTGTTTTTGTAGAAAACTGCAATGTTTTGGCTTCTTTTGGGATAAGATTGCTAGAGGACGTTTGGCGGTCATCTAATGTTTGAATAATCCACCTTTGAGTTCATTGTACCGCCGTATAGGGAAATACATCCCGACTCGGCAGAATACACGCATGAAGATCATTCGCTCGCTCAAAGTTTAGCGTTCAGAGTTTTTTACCTATTAATTTATTTGAAAAAAGCCTTTGCAGAAAACTTTTTTGTACCTTTCTGAACAACTTCTCCGCAGTAAGTTTTTGTTTGCTCAAATTTTCCTCGATAAACGAAACACTCAAACTTTTTGTGGAACGAAATATGCAATAGCTCTGAAAATAATCTTTTATATTGTTATAAATAAAGTTGAAAAGTTTTATCGCCAATTGTCATAACAAGGATATTATAAGGAATATTTCTTCTGAATTTTATAAAGAAGTTCCAAAAACTGTGGATTTGAGCACGAGTGGAAGACAAAAATTTAATTGAAAATCAACTTTTAAAAAAACTTCTTTTTTGCAATTTGTTAAAAAACGGAAAAAGATACGATTTTCTTGTAAGGAAAAAAAGCGGAATGTAATTATCTACGATAATATATGTTTTAAAATTCAAAATTTCCAATTTGAATTTTCAGTCGTCAGGGGCCAACTTCGCCGCGCTAGAAAAATCTACGTCTTGTTCTTGCATGGGGACACTCAATTCAAGATATAATCTAATTGCCATTCATTATTTATATATAAATTAATACTTCTTTACGATACTTAATCACAGAAAAATATTTTTTCTTAACTGAAAATGCTGAAAATTGACAGATTGTAATTAAATTTGTATTACGCAGTATTACGGTTCATTTATTTGCAATATGATATTATGGAGAAAATGATTTTTTTCCAAGGAACAATTCCACTTTTCCAATGGTTTGATCATTTTTGTTACTAAACAATAATAATTGAGAGTTTCTGAAACATTTTTTTAGAGGATTATTACTATTTATGTGTCTATCACTTGATTTAGAAGAAAACAGCATTTCTTTTTGTTAGAAAATGTTAACTGTTTAAATTTTTTATCATATTTACTGGAGAATAAGAACAGCCAAACATATGAAAAATAATTGTCTACTCATCTCGAATTTTGAGACGACGAGACAATTAGGTATAAAACCAGTACTCTAACTGTCAGTATAAAATTATTTCCTGATGAATATTGGATTACATCGTGAACTCAATATTTGTATTTTTCAGTATAATTAGATTAAATATGACGCTGAACGACTCTTTTTTTAAATCTTTGCTTAATAAAGAGATCAAAATATATTTATATTGAAATCAGCAAGTTTGACATTGTATTCATTTAGGTAATAAATTACAGATAATTAAATTTCAATATGTTGCCCCAAGTTATTCTAAAGCGTATAACGTAGAATACAGCTAAAAAATAGAACCAATGTGTATCGAAGACATCCTAACGCGTTCCGTTAGCTGAATCGGTTAGGGCATTAGGCGTTGGTAAATACTCAGTGCGTGCGTGCGACCTCGGGTTCGTTTCTTAGTGCTTGCGGATTTTTCAGTGCACTATCCCGAGTCGAAATATAGACTCTACTTTGACGCTTCAAGTGGAAGTATTGTCCCTACTTTGCGGCTGTTTATTCTACTAGCTCATACGTAGCCACTCCTAAAGATATTTTCATTCTTTTTTGCTTCTGTATAAGCTTCAGCCCCTACATTGAAGGTCTTGCCTCTATATTCTTGAGTTTTACTTATGTATGATTTAAAGCTCCATATTCTTCGTAGAATTTTAAAATTTTCTTTTAACGCTCTTAAATTTTAACGCACAAAATATTTGGACCTGTTGCCTTGACATCTTAGAACCTTGAAACTTAAAGAATTCGAACTTCATTTTAAACTAAAAAAATTTATATTCACCAAAAATTGTGATATTAAAACATTTTCATTATCGAAGCCTTGAAAATTTCAATTATTTGTGTTAAATTCAAATCACATAAAAACTGATAATTTTTAAACTGCTAATTAAACTTTTCCAAATTCAACCAATTTTCTTCAAATTTAAAAAAACTAAAAAGGTATACATTCCTTTAAGAAACAACATATTTCGCTCTCGAGAAATTCTGCGATTTCAAGTGTAGGTCCCTGCTAATTTCAAATGGATTCGGTCAGCGATGATTGTTATTCGTACGTTATTCTCAAAAAAATCGACGTTGATTACAGTCTACTGGTAACCACATTTTATAGGATCGCCGATGGATATAAATATATACCATAGATTTAAATAAAACATGTACTTAAAATAAAAAATTGTTACTTCAAAATGTCATATTTTTAAACCTATTTATATTTGTATGCCGAGGGGCCGATCACTTCAATCTCCCTGATGCATTCACTAAATATTGCCATACACGTATTCTTTCAATATTCTTGGTATTCTTGATATTCTGTATAATCTCAAATATTCTTGATATTTCAAAATATTCTAAAATATCCCGATATATTCACAAATATTCTGATATATTCCTCAATTTCCCTTTGCGCTCTACCACTTTTTAAAGATTACAAGTTATTTTTAAAAATGTCAAGAAATTTCAAAAGAGTTTATGTAATATTGTGTAATTACAAAATATGTTCAAGTGTTTAAAAGGATTTTATTGAATTTCAAAATAATTTAACGGGATTTAAACATTCTTTTAAATTAAAAAAGATTAAAGTTTATAAATGAAATATTACGAAACATTTTCAATAATTTTTTAAAAATTTAATAGCGTTTAAGGATCTTCATTTAATTTTTAAATATCTGTATGTACTTAGAGAAATTATCAGGAATTTCAAGGAATTTAATGAGAGTTATTTAATTAAAAGAATTTTTAAGTTTATAATTGAATTTCGAAACATTTCGAATTATTTAAAAGAGTTCACGATATTTTTCATGAATTTAAGGAACTTTAAGTAATTTTGAAGAATTTCTAATGAATTTCGTTAAAATTTAAATGAGTTTTAAGATTTTAAAGTAATTTTAAAATATAAATAATGTTCTTGAATTATTTAAAGACCATTAAATCATTTGAAATCTTCGGAAAGGGGATAGGCTAGTCAAAAGGTTTTAGGCGTTAGGAATGCGAAACTGATAGGGTTCGAACCCCCACGGCGAATAAAAACTTTCATAGGGTAATTCTGTGCTTAAACATGTGAACAAACACTAGAGTATAATAGAAATAATATAATAATACAAAAGATAAATTTTTCGTGGCGAAAAATCGGTTACAATTTTATATAACTGCTCTCTACAGTTTTGGAACTAGTCAATGCAATGTAAAACAAAGACGATTTGAACTTGTATTAAACCACCCAGCGTATCATCTACTATAAGATTAGTTCTATAAAATTTAATGGATTTTTTTTTCGTGTGCAAAATAACTTGAAATAATACTCAAATGTCACTAAGTCTTCTTCTTGCGCTACTTTTGTTAATTTTTCGTCAAATAATTTTATTCTGTACAGGAAGGTAGAGTGTGGAGCGTTAAATTAGAAACAAAAACTAAGCCTCTATTTTGACGCGCCAAATGGAAGATTTGTAAATTTGTCCCCTTAAGAGCGCGAAAGTAGGGGCAACATCGTATTGGAATATCTTCTACTTTACAACCTTAACCCCTAAAAATATTAGCGTGAAGAGTGTCAAAGTAGGGCCTATATTTCGACTCGGGATGATTTAGCGTCATAATAAAAAAAATTCTATTAATGATATGCCTAAAAAATAACTGCGAATATCCTTGATATTTATATCAAGGATATTATTTTATTTCTTCTGATAAATAGAAAAACTTATTTTTATTGATACATATTGGTGTGAGATTATAGAGAACCTGCTTTGATGCCACAAGAACTACAGTAGTAGTTTGAGCTTTAAAAGAGGGTCTCATTTATCCTAAATACAGACCCTACTTTGACGCTAAACGTGGAAAAACGGCCAATTTCGGACACTTTCAGCATTAAAGTAGTGTCTATACTACATTGAAATCGCTGCTTATTTAGAACTTACCTTAAAGATTTCAGCCCCTACTAAGGTAGAAGTTACGGCTTCAAAGTAGGGCCTAAATTTCGACTCGGAATAGTTAATTGAGCTATCGGTATAGGAGTGCACTTATTCGTGTTGTGAAGTAATGCTCCCTCGAGACTTCTTTTAGAAG
>NC_046661.1:33079093-33084863 GCF_010883055.1 Belonocnema kinseyi | reverse complement strand
ACAACTTAGGTTTCTTATATTTCATGTCCTTAGAATGTCTGCTTGAATCCCATCGATGTAACATCTTAGAAGAAGCTGCACATATTTTGTGTGGCATCCATTTTTCGTACGTTATTTTAAGACTAAATCATTCCTGATAAATTTTTTTTCAATTTTCGCAGAAATTATTCTTCGATCTTTTGGGGTCTGGTATTTGCTACATATGGTGCAAAAAGCACTAGTGTCTTTGTTGCAAGTATGTTCTGAAAGAGAAACTGGAAATGTTTTGTTTGAAGGTGCAATATGTGTTAAAAAAAACCCGCGTGTGAGGTATCCTGGTCCGACCGCAGGTGAGTCTACTGTCCTAGGGGTGATAACTCTCATACCTCCCTAGGCGTTAGTATGAGAGCTTTCCGACTTTGAGGAGGACTATTTCAACTCGTCGTCGGACACACTACGACTTCATCCTCACACCCTCACGCCCACCTGCAAGGCAGCGCGCCTTCGCTGGCTTCGTTACCTTAACAAATCTGAGAACGAATCACTCTACACATACCCTTTCGGGGCAGTTGTCATCGTCACAGTATCTATCAAGGCAGCAGGATTTTGTGTTGCAAACTGATAGCCATGCTCAAAGAATGACTAACAAGTTCTATTTACGGACGCTGAATACAAACAATTTATGTTGAGAACAGTTTTCAGTGTTTTAATTTTTTTTAGGGTATGAATAGAATTCGACCTCACCGAATAAAATGACCTTTAAATATGGACTCAGCGACCCTGAAAACATATAATCGCTTTGCTATCTGTGTATTTCCATGAATGCCCTACCGATAGAAATCTCTGAGTATTTTCCAGCGAAATAGCCTGGCCCATTTGAGCCTATAAGCATAGTCGATTTGAATGATTTAGTCTCTGAGATAGTCTGAGAGATTTGGGTCCTTTCCAAGGTCCTTTTAGTGGTACCTTTAAAAGTGGTGCGAGGGTAATATAATGTACCTTTTGTATTCGTCACGTAGCGGGCGGGCAGAGTTATTTACAGTAATTGGCCGTCGCTAACCCGACTTCCCTTTTTAAATTTCTCTCCAAATTATTAAAACTTTTTTTTTAATTGATGAATTTTCTCATTATACTTATTTATATCTGAAATCATCGAAATCCGTAGATTCCAAATTATTATGTTTTAGGCTGTTAACTATGAAATTAAATAAATCTACTTCTAAATTTTGATCCGAAAGCTTAACAAAGGGCCCTTGAGTGTCGGCTACTCTATTGATATAGTCTTTCTGCTTGTTATTTATGATCGAATTTTTATTTCAATTTCAGCCTCTCTGCTTGTTATTTATGATCGTATTTCTATTTCAATTTCGGAAAGGACATTTTAAGGGCTTTAAAACATTTAAAAGAACTACCTGGACCTTTAAATATATCTACCTGAGTGTCTTCGGAGAATTTCTCTGAGCTTCTTGGACTTTAGAGAATCTTTAGAATATACTCAGAGATTTCTATCGGTAGGCTGTTCCAACTTTTATCAATGTTTTGAGGTTAGGAACGAAATGCATACTGACCGAGTAAAACCAAACCAGGATTCGTATTGAGGCAAGTTTGCGCCGATCATCTCAGCCAAGACAAGGCTCGACTTGGGACTAGTAAACGCCGTTATACCTGTCATGGCCATAAAAGTAAGGCAAAGACCTATGTCTCGACTTACTTTTGAGACGCAGGCAGACATCGATGTCTTGGAGACGAACTCAAGACATAACCAAGTCGAACTCAAGTCGAAGCATTTTTACTCGGGACCGGCTTCTCAAAAAATGTTGACGATCAATGTAACCTATTTGAAGAGTTAGTTCTAATTTATATATTGCTAATAATATCAGACAAATACAAATTCAATACAAATTATTTTGTAATGTGGTGGGGGACCCTCACCTAACGTGAATTCCAGTCCCAGACTTGCATGATAGGTGGAAGAGCTGTGCACTGTTTTCGTTCAAATAACTGTTTACAATTTAGGGCGTTATAAACAATTAAAATTGCTCTACAATTGACGTATTTTCTGCTGAATATCTGAACACTAACGGTGTGCAGTTGTTTATTCGAATTTTTAATACAAATTAATACACGATTGGAACATTGGATTTTTCGACGCAGAAAAAAATTGTACTAATATTTATAAGAAATGCGGATAAGTATATAATTCTATAAATTTATATACTGACGAAGAAGCTCTTACAAATTTTATACATTACATTATATCCTATCAATAAAAACAGGATATCCAAAAGTCGACTAGACTCGAATTTGACAATAACAATGATTCGAGGCAGAAAATGAGTTCTACGCAAAATGTCTCTATCAGAACTTATGCTTTGAGTTGCTTTGGAACAGTTAAAAAGTAGTGATGCATAACGACCCTAACGGATCAAGTGAACGGAAAGGATACTCTGCAGTGTATACTTATAGTATCCACATAGTATTCCTTCCGTATCATGCAACAAAAATTCAAAAAACATCAAGATGGGCATTTAAATTGTTGTTATTCGGATTCTACCTTAAATTTTCTATTAAAATGTCACGGAGTGATTTCAATAGTTTTTTAGCGTTAAGAACTTTTAAAATTATAATACCTATTATTTACACTGGCAAAAGGCAGCTTCAATCGCATATTCTTTTAGTAGCTCTTGATAGGCGTTATCCGTTGGTAACTAAGAAATTCATCTGGGTGCTAACGTCATACAGTGGAAACCTGAGAAGACAAGTCTGCGACGCAAGTAGCAACGTACTACTCAGGCGATTATGCATGCGCTTGAAGTCACCTTCAGCAGAAGTTAGTGCCATTTAAAAAAAAATTTAACGCTTCAAAATTAATATTGCAATAGAAAATAATCGAGTTTCTCGTTCGACTTCAAATATTCTTAAACATATGTTTTGACAAAAAACCGGGGAAGATCTACGATGTTGACAATTAGAGAGGTACGGTTGACAGTTAATATGATACAGCGGATAGGCACGGAGGTTGAGCGGCAAGTTAGCTTGGATTAGCAGTCAGGGAAGCTGAGTAGGTAGTAAAAGAGGTTGAACGGGCAGCTATAAGGGTAGGGCAGGTAGTGAGGTTGATTGAAAATTTTTGGAGGTTGACTGAATAGTTGAATTGTATGAGCAGTTTGGAGAAGTAGGCCGGAAAATTAAAGAGCTAGGTTGGACAGATAAATTGGATAAGCGGGCAGTTAGAAAGCTGGACAGGCAGCTTAATACATAGACAAGGCACTGAGGTTTAGCTGGAAATAAGGGATGTAATTCAGGCGGTTAGATAGATCGGATAGACAGGCTGAATAGGTAGGCGGGGAGGTAGACTGGTCAGTTAGAGAGGATAAAGTGTAGTTAATAGTTATGTAGGTAGGGCAGTTAGTTAAGACCAGTGAGCAATTTAGAAACATAGTGTTGGCTGTTATGTTTGGGTGGGCAATTATGTAGGTTGAACGGGAATTTCCAAAGTTTGGGCGGGCAGTTAGGGAGGGTCTTGATTCGTCACATAGCTGCGGCGAGTTTTTATTAGATATTGAATTGAGTTGTAAGCGAATATTGATAGTATCAGGTCATCCTCATAATAAGTAAATGTGTATTCTACATCGTAAAACGATGATTGAGAATAGGTTTGATAAATTACTTTTTATGCACAAATTGATCAAGTAAATTTAAAAAGAGGTATGAATTCAGGTTTTGATTTTATATTTTACTATCTACACACAAAGTTAGATTAAAATTTAATTAAATTTAGAACTACGATTTTGACCTGAATGTAGGTTATTCGAAACTTAAAAAATAGATGAAAAGAAAATTATTCTATATAAACATACGCATCAACCAGAAATGTCTTTTCATCAAAAAGATATGTGGTCTGTGATTTCAATGTAAAAAAGCATCTTCTTGGCTTAGAAGTAAGAAAAATCAACCGGCAATTAAAATACTTGTGTACAAATTGAGCGTAGCCGCAGCGTGCGATTTTTTTCCAAGATCTTTCGACAATTATTTTGATCAGCAGACCACCGATTAAAAATAATAATTTTAAAACTAATTTTACGTGGTAAAATATTGTTTTGAAATGTCGAACAGAATTCTTAATGAATTATTAAGACAATCATCACAGGCACACCAAGAAAAAAATATCTTGTCCACCAGACAAGATAAAAATTTCTATAAGTTTTTGGGGTCGCTAAATCAGAATCCTGGTTTGGTTTTACTCGGTCAGGATGCATTTCGTTCCTAACCTCAAAACATTGATAAAAGTTGGAACAGCCTACCGATAGAAATCTCTGAGTATATTCTAAAGATTCTCTAAAGTCCAAGAAGCTCAGAGAAATTCTCCGAAGACACTCAGGTAGATATATTTAAAGGTCCAGGTAGTTCTTTTAAATGTTTTAAAGGCTTTAAAATGTCCTTTCCGAAATTGAAATAGAAATACGATCATAAATAACAAGCAGAGAGGCTGAAATTGAAATAAGAATTCGATCATAAATAACAAGCAGAAAGGCTATATCAATAGAGTAGCCGACACTCAAGGGCCCTTTGTTAAGCTTTCGGATCAAAATTTAGAAGTAGATTTATTTAATTTCATAGTTAACAGCCTAAAACATAATAATTTGGAATCTACGGATTTCGATGATTTCAGATATAAATAAGTATAATGAGAAAATTCATCAATTAAAAAAAAAGTTTTAATAATTTGGAGAGAAATTTAAAAAGGGAAGTCGGGTTAGCGACGGCCAATTACTGTAAATAACTCTGCCCGCCCGGTACGTGACGAATACAAAAGGAACATTATATTACCGTTGGACCACTCTTAAAGGTACCACTAAAAGGACCTTGGAAAGGACCCAAATCTCTCAGATTATCTCAGAGACTAAATCATTCAAATCGACTATGCTTATAGACTCAAATGGGCCAGGCTATTTCGCTGGAAAATACTCAGAGATTTCTATCGGTAGGGCATTCATGGAAATACACAGAAAGCAAAGCGATTATATGTTTTCAGGGTCGCTGAGTCCATATTTAAAGGTCATTTTATTCGGTGAGGTCGAATTCTATTCATACCCTAAAAAAAAATTAAAACACTGAAAACTGTTCTCAACATAAATTGTTTGTATTCATCGTCCGTAAATAGAACTTGTTAGTCATTCTTTGAGCATGGCTATCAGTTTGCAGCACAAAATCCTGCTGCCTTGATAGATACTGTGACGATGACAACTGCCCCGAAAGGGGATGTGTAGAGTGATTCGTTTTCAGATTTGTTAAGGTAACGAAGCCAGCGAAGGCGCGCTGCCTTGCAGGTGGGCGTGAGGGTGTGAGGATGAAGTCGTAGTGTGTTCGACGACGAGTTGAAATAGTCCTACTCAAAGTCGGAAAGCTCTCATACTAACGCCTAGGGAGGTATGAGAGTTATCACCCCTAGGACAGTAGACTCACCTGCGGTCGAACCAGGATACCTCACACGCGGGTTTTTTTTTTACACATATTGCACCTTCAAACAAAACATTTCCAGTTTCTCTTTCAGAACATACTTGCAACAAAGACACTAGTGCTTTTTGCACCATATGTAGACCAGACCCCAACAGATCGAAGAATAATTTCTGCGAAAATTGAAAAAAAATTTATCAGGAATGATTTAGTCTTAAAATAACGTACGAAGAATGGATGCCACACAAAATATGTGCAGCTTCTTCTAAGATGTTACATCGATGGGATTCAAGCAGACATTCTAAGGACATGAAATATAAGAAACCTAAGTTGT
>NC_046661.1:33077302-33078993 GCF_010883055.1 Belonocnema kinseyi | reverse complement strand
CTTCTAAAAGAAGTCTCGAGGGAGCATTACTTCACAACACGAATAAGTGCACTCCTATACCGATAGCTCAATTAACTATTCCGAGTCGAAATTTAGGCCCTATTTTGAAGCCGTAACTTCTACCTTAGTAGGGGCTGAAATCTTTAAAGTAAGTTCTAAATAAGCAGCGATTTCAATGTAGTATAGACACTACTTTAACGCTAAAAGTGTCCGAAATCGGCCGTTTTTCCACTCTAATGTTTGTTCACATGTTTAAGCACAGGAGCGATATTAAGGTTAATGCCGTAAGAGTGACAGAGATAGTAATAAAGCACTCTTAGTGCCGCATTGTGCCTTTGGATGCAGGTCGTTCCCGCATGAGTTGGACAACTAGATAGTATGTCAGCTAAACGCTCGGTGTGTGCATGGCACGCCCTGCAGCTATCATCGGGAATGTCTTGGCTCAAAGTGTGGCGACGGTATGTTAAGGTGAAAAGACACCGTCTTGGCATGCCAAAATGAAACCCTCCGTACCAGACTTCAATCCGGGCGATTTAAGGATAGAAAATCTCTATCCCTTCCACATATTACTCCTTTCCCCTACCGAGTGAGTCACGGCTACCCCGAAAGGGAAATGGCTTAATGGTGTAATAATAATAATAATAATAAAAACGTTAGCTTACACGACATTGACTGATCCTCCACATTTCTGTGGAAGTTAACGTGCATCCACTTATCGAGGAGCAGTTCACGAAAGTTTTTCTCTTGTGCTTTCTTAATGCGGGCTTTCAGGAGTGAGTACTCGAGATAGATGATATTTGATGCATTTTGCTCACCCCTAATACTGAAGTTGAGTCCGAGTGTTTCAGTAGCCTCCTCCGCTGCTTTGTGCAGAAACGCTCCTTGACCCACTTCTTCGCAATTTCTGACCATTTTAAGAAGAGGGTCTATATATACATATGTATATATATATATATATATATATGTGTGTGTGTGTGTGTGTGTATGTGTATATATGTACACGGTAAAAAAAATTGAGCTGTGCCAGGGATATTATTTCTTATTATAGCTAAACATTTGGCTGAAAACGAACGAAGGAATTAAGAAAGATTCCTGGATCAGCGTAAACGAATATCCTTGACCGTTTTCCATATACCAGGGATATCCTATAGTCAAACCTCTGATAAGTATAGCTATAATAGGGATTTTAAGTATAGGCGTCTGAAGGAATTATCGGATCAGCGCCTATGCATTGTGGGAGCAGCGAAATAAAATGGCGAAGGTCTAATCAGGAGCAGTGACAGTTCAGATTTACTTTGGACAATTAAACGTTGTTTACCACTTAAAATGTGCGCGCATGTTAATATTTAATAGATTTTATGATGCGGTAATAATAATTTACCATTTTTTCGATTGTAGGCGATAACTATATTGAAATATCAAAAAACGCGATAAAAACAACAAACTTGACCGCCAAATACATTAAACGGATTTCAGGGAAATTAATTTTCGCGATACCAGACACAGGATTTGCTAGTGTAAGTTAAAATATTTCTATAACAACCAAATTACTGATTTACGAGAACAATTTACATAAAGTAGCTAAATGTTTAACTCTTCGAACTAAACGTTTTATCTAATCTAAGCGGAGTTTTTGAGCTGTTCTTTTTAATTAAACCATCGGAAAAAATATCCGAGCGTTATTATTGCTA
>NC_046661.1:33070703-33077202 GCF_010883055.1 Belonocnema kinseyi | reverse complement strand
ACCATATAATAATATCTATATAATTAAAAGTTAGTCATAAGGACGACCGCAGGATTTCGCTGAGAGCGGGTGCTAATCTGAAAAACTGCCCGTTAAGAGGACATCCTCGAGGGCGCGCTTATTCGAGTCTGAGTTATCCCCGTCACTTACCCTGAGTGCCGTACCCATGCTCGGTACCCGGTAAAAAGCTATGAATTCAGAAAAATTAAGAATGTGTATTCCTATGGATACGCGATTTTTCCTCCGTCTAAAAATCCCCCAACGGGAACAGGAAAAGTGCAAATCCTATTCCTCCCAATTGACTTAGTAAAATTTAACGAAAGCATTTATTTAACCTATTTTTCATTAAAACAACTTATTACACACATTTTGTGAACTTATTAGAAGGAATTAAATAAAATAAAAATATGACCACTTCTGAGGAATAAAAAAATATCTCTGTGAGGTGTGTTACCGATACAATTAGAAGGAATTAAATATATTGAAAACACGTTCTCTTTGGGAGAATAGAAAACTGTGTGGCGGTCGTTATGGAAATAGAAGTGAATAAGTTTAGTAGGTAACTTATTCTTATTGTGGGATTTTAGACAGATGGAAAAATAGCGCATTCAAAATAATAGAATAATCTTCACTTTTGCGCTGAAATCAGAAAATATTAATTTTTCTCTATTCTACGCTTATTACCGGGTAGTCTCAGTGCGTCAGAAAGATTCTGCCGTTTCGACGGGCAGATCTTTTTATTTAAAGTTACTCTTGTCAAAAATGCCCCGTTTCAGAAGAACCAGCCATATATGTGATTAAAGGAACTATTTACATGTAGAAATGTATATCAATATTTACTCACCGTTCGAACAAATCTTCCACCTAGCAGATTTTTGTTGATCCAACGTTATCGCTACTGAGGCTTAAAATATCTTACCTCACTTTTTTTAGGCACGATTTCTTCTGGATCAATGACTGCATTCGGCTCCATCACCGAATTCACTACAATTTTTGTGCCCTTAGCCACAATTTTCTTGTTAGTCTCAGGCTGCGAGTTGCTTTTGTGTGTTTTGCTAGGTTGAATATCGGGATTCTTTTTTTGTACTTCTGCTGGTTTAGTCTCGATGGGTGGAACTTTAGTAATAGCATTCTCTTTTCCCTTGTCATCCTCTGCAATAAAAACCCATGCTACATTTATAATTTTCTATTGTCTCTTCTTCTTACATACCTTAGATTTGAAAGTCGAAAAAACTGAAAGAGGATTAAAATAGAGGGATATGGATATAAAATGATCGAAAGCTCCTAAAGTGGAGTTCGATAAGCATTAAAAAATATTCAGCTTAATGAAACTGAATACCACGTTTACCTTTTTATTTCGTTCTGTGCATTTTTGAATAAAAAATTTATAAATATATTTATTTTTATACCTTTTAAAAAAAGAAACGTACTAACACTCTCCTTCTGAAATTTTCTTCTTCTAAATATCTTTAGAATCTGAAAGCATCAAATAAATGTGAATCCAACTGGTACTAAATATCAGAAATAATTTATTCCCATACAAAATTAAAGTTACGGCTATTTCGTAAACCTAGAAAATGCGTTCACTGTCAAGGCTAGTTTGCAATTACTAATTTCCTGGTGGTCTGCGCGAATGTAATTATTAATAAAAATACGTTCTAAAACCTGTTTTACTTTCCTTAAATTGATTAAATGGGGCACAAGCAGTATGGAATTTGAATAACACGCGGTCGTTCATAGGCGAGAGCGAAAATAGTGTCTATAATACACCTACTAACAGCTGAAATGCGCCTGGAACACTTTTAAATAATAAAAATATTTTGAACTGCATTTCGGCTTTAATTAAAAACACAAGTGATTTAGAAACTTTTTTTACAATGCACTATACGATGTTTAGACAGTAATCCGTTTCTTGCAATATTAACTTCACTCAGTCATTTTGAAAAAGTTTAGTTATATCCCGCACAGAAATTTTGGTGTGGCGCCGGTCGGGAAAAATGTGGACCCGATAGGCTAATCTGTCTAGCGCCAGACCGTAAATCAAACGCCCTACCCGACCGGGCCCAGATCTGGGCATCCAAAATGTGGACCCGATCTGGCCCAGATATGGCCACTTTAATTTTTTATTTTTATGATTAGTAAAATTTCCAAAGTTTTTATATTAATATTTTTTCAACTTTGCATTTCACAAAACTTCAGTTTTTAAATATTCTACATTATATATCATTATATATCATTATATCTCTTTTTCAACATACTAAATTACATTATCTGTTTGTATTGCTTAAATTTGTCGATAAGAGTTTGCATTTTGAAGAAAACTATTATGTTGTGACAAACAATGTTCAAATTTAAAGCTATTAAACACACACACACACACACACACAAATGAATTTTAATTATAAATTTTTTTTTAATGTTCTTAATATTCTTTTGGAATGATTTTTATTTGACTAACGCACATGGGGCACGTGGGGCACGTGGAGTGAGATTTAAAAGTGAGATTATGTTCGAAAAAATATAGAAAGCATTTATTTTATAATTTTACTCATCCAGAAATTCATACGTTTGGTATAAGGTGATCTCTATTTTCAGAATATCAGCAACAAAATATAAAATTCTAAAAAGTTGGAAAACATTTTTTTATTCACATAAATAGTAAGTGCGCTCAAAATGACAACGCTTTCTCGAATGCATTGCTGGAAATCTTCACAAGCTAAAAATGAATTATGATGTTGATTCTAGCGAATTAAAGCTTACCATTGCCTTCATTACGGATATAAGAAATCTCACAAGCAATTCTGTGATTTCGAACTCGCAATCTACTATTTGCTTTTGGCATTTTAAATTATAGGAAACAAAAACAATATCACGATGATAGCAGAAAACTTGAAATAATCTTGTCTAACCTAACCCGACCCGATATGGTTCTGACGTGAGCCACATCATCTGGCCTTTTGGGGCCACATGTAGAAAACCCGATCGGGCCCAGGTCGGAACTCGGAAACAAGTTGGGGAATTTCTGCACGGGATTTTCTCGTTTTTATTTCAATCGCATAATACCATTATAAAGCTCTATTGGATGAATTTTTTAAATGTATGTGAAACGGAATTTCCTGTCTTATATTGGAAAGATAAATTTAAAACAATTTAATTGACCGAAATTTAATTAAACTAACTATAATTTTGTCTGCATGTAGAATTCAGAAATGTTTTATTCTGCCTTACTAAATTCTTATTATTTTTGCTATATTATTATATTTTTGAAAATTAATTTACTTCTGTTTGTATTTCTATTTCTCACATTTTACGTTTGCCAATGCTAATGTGTTGCCATTATTACGTTAAAGTACTTCAATTCATTTAAATTAACTTTGAGACAGGAAAAAAATTGGACAGCGAGACTACATATTCGAGTCAATTTTCTGACAAAGTTATGAGTATCTAAATTTCAAAAATTTTAAACACATATTATGAAAAAATGGTCAAAAATGTTGTTAAAAGTATGATATTTTTTATCTAATATATGTATTTACCCTTTTCTTTTTAATTCTTCTAGAATCTCTCGTCTCATTTCGTAATTCATTGGAAAATTTAAAAAAAGTTTAAAATTGACGCAATACACTCAGAAAACTGTTTCTTAAAAAAAATATTTGTTTAACCGTTTGCTTTCTTTGAAAATAGTGAAACTAAATATGCTCAAAAAACCACAGCGCTAGTTTTTTTAAAAAATTTATTCAAGATTCGTTTTAATGTTGAAAAGTGTATTAAATGATAATCTGCCCAGTGCCCACGCCTTGGAGAGAAGCCAGATTTTCTTTTTGTCTAAAAAACAAAAACCCACATTTTTTGGCAAAAACAAAAACACAAAAAAGTCGATGTAATAACATTATTTGTCTAAAAAAGTTCTAGAAAAATGTCTCTTAGCACATTTTACTCTTTTACTTTTTTCAGTAAAAAAGAAAAACATATTTAAGCCGTTTCGACAACTTTTACCTGAGTGACTCAAAATAAGTTTATTTTATTCAAAAACATTATTGTAAACCTCGAATTTTTTTAATTAAACGAATTCTATCTTTCATATAGAATTAGACAATTGTTAGTTTGATGCAAACAAACATTGTTTTCTGGGCGTATTTGGTCAATATTAAACTTTTTCGAAATTTTGCATTGCATTTCGAAAGGAGACCAGAAATTTAATCAGGATCAGAAAGAAAAAGATAAATACATGTATTAGATTAAAAACATCATATTTAGAAAAAAAAGTTTGATCATTTTTTTGATAATATCCGTTAAAAATTTTTTGAATTCAAATAGTGATAACTTTGTTCAAAAAATGGAGGCTAATTCGTAAGATGCATGTCGTCTTATTCTATTTTAAAAACATCATATTTGAGTAGCAAATGATTCCGTGATTTGAGTATGGACTGTGTGTCCGTTTGTTATGAATTCGTCCTTTGCATTCACCTTATTATTAAATTCGGATGAAATAATTGTTTGAATTATAGTTTTAATTCACATTGAATTTAATCAAATCTATTTTAATTAAAAAATGTAAAATTGAACTCATATGCCCACTAGAAATATGCTAAAATGTCGCTCCATACTAATTTAATAAAAATCCCTGGACTGTAATAAGTCATGGTTTATTTTTTCAGGGAAAATATCCCCTACAACTGCACTGTTTCCAATTTAGACAATAAGTGAATAATCTTCAAACACAGTTGTTTGTTAAAAAAAAATATTTCAACGATTTGAGCGGTAAAAAATTTTACTTTCAAATTTTGAAACAGTAGAGTTGCAGAGAATTTTTACCAAAAAAGAAGGCCATCAGTTTAGGCAGGCATAACTAAATAGTGTTAAGTCCGGTTTTGACGAAATTGAGTTTTCTTCAAAAACCATACACTCTCGGCCTTTACATATCTTTTGAGTGAAAAATTAATTGTTTGGAATTTTCTACTCTAAAATTTATTATTCACATTTAATAAAATAATATAAATTTCAAATTTCAATGTATGCATTTGATAGGATTTTCTAAACGATTTATGTACGCTTTTTATTTCTAATGAACATACAGCGCCATTTATTTTTCAACAGTTGATAAAAAGCGATAGTAAGTCTTATAATTCAATTGAATTAGGTTAAATTCGCTTAATCTCCCCTTGAATAATTATAAATTTGATTAAATTATGTTGAATTTAATCGATGTCACTTGAATTCACTTGTACCTTTTTTTTAAATTTATTTGTTTTTTGTAAAACTATTCTCTTGAGTTGTTTTAAACTTAGTTGAATTTTCTTGTATTCTTATGAACTAATCTCAAATTTAGTAGAATAAATGTTCGTCAAATTCAGTAGATTTAAGTAAAATTCAATAGAATTTTAACGATTCAGTATAATTATTTAAAAACCAGTAGAACTCAGTTCAAGTCAATAAAATTCAGAGGAGTTCAGAAGAATTTAGTAAAAATGAGTGGAAGAAGAAGCGACTATTCAAAAAAAAGGTTTATTGGAGAAAAGAAAAAACTGTTTATAAGGAGTAAAACGAGAACGAATTAGATGTGTGTGAAACTTGACGCCCCCCCCCCCCTCCAAGATTTCCATAAAAACTTTTAAGATTTTAAAAAAAAATCGAAAATTTAAACTTTGATCACACAATAAAAACAATAAAGAATTAAAAAAATCTGTATTATGGTTTAACTATGCAAGTTACAAAAAAAGATGAATTAAACAAAACTGTACATAAAAAAATACAAATTTGTTAATCACGTTTTGACACGATGCGCAGTTTTTGTTTTATTCCCAAAAAATACATGAAAAATATTTAAAAACTGAATTTTTGGGGCAAAAGACACAAACGACGAAAAAAATAAATGGGCGAAATTTATTCACTCACAAAAGAGCTCACAATTCTTTATTAATCAATTTTTATATAACGCGTAGTTTTTATGTTAATCTTCATTTTAATTATAAGAAATAGCATTCAAAATAAAAAAATTAACTTTTTTAACAACAAAATAGTTTACTTAAAGAAGGCACATTTTTTAAATTATAAAAACAAGACAGTGGAAATACTTCTGCCGTCCTGATGAAGAAACACTCATCTGCATTTTAGACGATCCGAGATATTCAATAAAACGCGTTTGCATCTGTACCTTTTAACGTATGAGATTTTTTGGAAAGAAAAGTACTGTTCTTGGGTAAATCGGACATGCTCTATTCATTAAAACAAAAAAAATGGCGAATTCCAATTATTTATATGCAAAACTGTAGATAGGCTAAATATTAATGCAGAAATTCGCCGAGAATCCTGCTTTCGGTAGATAGACCTAAGCCTATCTATCGAAAGCAGGAATCCGCCTTGAAGCACCTTCGAGTTTCCTGCTGAAAAAACTTAGCAACTACAAATTTTCCAAAAATTAATTAAAAAATAAAATTAAGTTGCAATTATTAATTTATTATTAAATGAACGAATCAGTACAAACAAATCAGTGTAGAAC
>NC_046661.1:33068077-33070603 GCF_010883055.1 Belonocnema kinseyi | reverse complement strand
GAGGGCGCATACTTTGAATAAAATATTTGTTATCATTCTCTTGAAATAAATTTGTTTTTTTCTTGAAAAAATACCGGTTTCATATGTATACACCTGGTATATAGACATAGGTTCGATACCCCGTAGCATTAGAAACTTTATTTGTAATATAATGTTCAAAATGTGATATATGTATTCAATCTAAACAGGAACATTAATATTCATATTCAAAGTACTCGCAATACATAACCATTTATTTTTTAAATACTTTTTTGTCATATCCTTAGACTATAGCAGTAGTCGCTAAAATTAACAAAAATGTTTAAATAAAGTTTCAATTCTTGAAATTATAAATAATATTCGAACGATATGCAGTCGTTTAATGATGAATGGATAAAACAGATGCGTCCTAAGAAAAATTCGAGGATTTTTATCAGTTTTTGAATTAACTCCGGCATCCAGGTTGGCCCGATATTGGTACCCAGTGTTGGGCCGACAATGGCAGCCAAACCTTGGCTGCCAAGTGCAGGCCATAGTTATCATTCCATCATTGGCGCGATGATGGCAGCCGAGCTTCGGCAATATTTTTGCCGACTATAGGTCAATGCTGGGCCGCATGTGACTTCGCACTTGGGAGTCTTAAATTTTCGCCCCAAAAGCACTTTAAAACTTGCAGTCTGTGGTATGACGAGTGTCATGTTGCCAAAACTGTTTGCTCATGTTCATTGCTTTGAAACGTTTTTCTTTGTTTATACAATAGCCCAAGTGCGAATTGCCGGAGCTGAATACACGGCCCAGTGTTGGTCCAATTTTGACAGCCAAAGTCTGGCCCAGTGACGGCAAATTACTGGGCCAAGTGTCACTTTTACCACGGCAAACCATGTTTTATTTAAATCGGCCCAATGTTGAGCCAGTGCTGGCAGGCTATATTGGCTATTTATATTTGCCGATCCTCCACCGATGCTTTACCCAGAATCGGCACTTTGTTTTGCCAAGTCTCAGTTTTAGCACCTAATAAATAAATCTTACACGAAAGATAACAAAAAATTTATTGAAAAATTGTCAAAGTTCACGATGGAATTTGTTAAGTTCTGTCATTAAAATTTTTTAATGTTTATAAAAAATTAAATTTCCTGTCCTTGCAAAAAGTTTTAAAGCAGGCTACAACGGAAAAAATGAAATATTACGAAAAGAAAAATTGCAATCGATTTAAATTATTCATTTAAAAATTATTGTATTGATATTCATGTTAACATTCCGTCGTATAATAATAAATAATTAGAAAAAGAGAACTTAAAATTTGGTTTTTCAACTTTTCTGAACTGTAGCTTATGAGGATGACCTTTTCACAGAGTTTGAACTTGTCGGTTTAGCGGAGTGGTTAGCACGTCAGACTGCTAGGCAATAGATTTAAGTATATAGATGCAGGTTCGATACCCCGCAGCGTTAGAAATTTTATTTGTAATATAACGTTCAAAATGAAATATATGTATTCAATTTAAACAGGACCATTAATATTTATATTCAAAGTACTCGCAAACAATTAATATTTATTTTTAAAATATCTTTTTTGTCATATCTTTAGACGGTAGCCAGCCTTGGTCCGACAATGGCAGCCAAGCCCTGGCTGCCAAGTCAAGGCCATAGTTATCAATCCGGCAATGGCGCGACGATGGCAGCCAGGTTTGGTCGAATACGGGTACCCAGTGTTGGGCCGACAATGGCAGCCAAATCTTGGCTGCCAAGTGCAGGCCGTAGTTATCATTCCGTCATTGGGGCGATAATGGCAGCCGAGCTTCGGCAATATTTTTGCCGACTATGAGCCAAAGTTGGGCAGTATGTGACTTCGCACTTGGGAGATTATGATGTGATGATTTGTGGACATGAAAAATGTTAATGGAATTAGAATGCAGGAGGACATAGAGAGGTTATGTATAAAAATCGCAGAATCTTATCTGTTTCATTCTTGAAAAATAATAAGAAACGTGGAAAGAAATTAAGAATTTGTTGACCTCTTAGACGAAAAACAATCTGCTCGCTGCACGGGCACACTCTTATCACTTGAAAGTTTTAGCGCGTCTATAGGTTACGCGACTTTTGGTTCTTGCGCTTCGCGCTCAATAATGTCTTTACTTCACGTTACATGCTCGGTCTTTGTACTTCCCCGAATTTTTGCACATACTTTAAAAAATTAAAGGTCAAAGCATCGACAAACTATAATTTCATACAATATCAAATGTATATTATATTTACTTTTTTACCTCGGTCCAGGATTGCTTATTTAGTTGTTGCAAAATAAAGTACGAATTTTATTTATAGTGATTGATTTTTTATTTTTCTTCCTTATTTTACTCTAAATTTTATTCTCAGCTACCCTAAAAAATGTATCGTTTCAATAAATGTATATGAATACAAATCATTATATCCATTGGTATTAGAGCAGAAGTCTGCCGTCCTGATGAAGAAACACTCATCTGCATTTTTATCAAAAATGAGTTTTTTATATGGTTGGATTCGTAATGAAAAGACGAATTTAACTATGCTAAT
>NC_046661.1:33066666-33067977 GCF_010883055.1 Belonocnema kinseyi | reverse complement strand
CGTTATGTGTTGCCCTCATAACACCTGATAAAGAATGCCCACCCATCACTACCGAGGAGGTGAAAAGAGTATTAAGAGGGATGAAGAACTATTCCGCACCGGAACCAGATTGTATCAAAACCTTCTGGAGGAAGAAGTTTTCTTCAACCCATCAGCATTTGGTCCGTATTTTTCCTCATATTTGAAGTCGGAAGAACCGATTCCAGAGTGGTTGGTGGAAGGGCGCACAATACTCCTGCCGAAAATAGGGAACTTAGCTGACCCGAAGAACTACAGGCCAATAACTTGTCTGAACACGCTTTATAAGATATTCACATCTATCCTAAATGATAGGATTGTTCGGGCAATTGAACCTGTGTGGCAAGAAATGTATGAACAACGAGGCTCAAAGAAAGGCGTAGCCGGATGTCGGGAGAACCTGCAAATTAACAGATGTGTCTGCAAAGATGCAGCATTCTACCAGCGTGACCTATCGATGGCCTAGATTGATTATCGGAATGCTTTCGATTCGACATCCCATAGAATTATCATCTGTCTTTTGGAAATCTTAAAGGTTTATCCGCAAATAACTGGGTGCATAGAGAGATTGATGCCGCTTTGGAAAACCAGATTTACTATCTTATCTGGCAAAAATCGTGTGACAACTAACAAGGTCACGTTTAAGAGAGGTGTCTTTCAGGGCGACACCATGAGCCCACTCCTCTTTTGCCTTACATTATTACCACTATCTCTAGCACTTCGCCATTTCGACGGGTACTTGTGCGGCAAACCTGCAGATCGAAAGTACAAGGTCACTCAAGTATTTTACATGGACGATCTTAAGATCTATGCTAAGAACAGAGAGCAACTGCATCTAGCTCTGGGGATTGTCGAACGATATACTAAGGAAATTGGAATGGAATTTGGGTTAGACAAATGCGCCAAGGTTTATTTGAAGCGAGGAAAACTTAATGGCATCCCGGAAGATCCTGAGCTCGTTGATAGAAGCGCCATACAACACCTTTGCGCTGGAGAGACTTATACATACCTGGGCGTGCCACAGAGCCGCATTCAGGATGTGACATCTATAAAGGATACTCTCCGACGCAGATACAAACGTCTCATCCAACAGATTTGGTCTTCCGAACTGTCGGCGAGAAACAAAGTATCGGCAACGAACATGCTTTTCAGGTCAGGAATCACGAAGAAGTGGGCAAAGGAGCATTTCTTTACAAAGCAGCGGAGGAGGCTGCTGAAACACTCGGACATGACTTCAGTATTAGGGGTGAGCAAAATGCATCAAATCTAATCCATCTCGAGTACTCACTCCTG
>NC_046661.1:33052275-33066566 GCF_010883055.1 Belonocnema kinseyi | reverse complement strand
CAATAC
This sequence comes from Belonocnema kinseyi, assembly GCF_010883055.1. NCBI lineage: Eukaryota > Metazoa > Arthropoda > Insecta > Hymenoptera > Cynipidae > Belonocnema > Belonocnema kinseyi. The sequence goes on along the minus strand of NC_046661.1, from coordinate 33,066,560 downwards.
GCCAATTAGCACAAATGGTAAGTTCCTACAGTGCCTACAAGTGTGCCTACTGGCCGCTAGATGGCAATACCGGTTTCATATGTATACACCTGGTACTTAAATCTATCGCCTAGCAGTCGGGAGTGCTAACCACTTCGCTAAACCGACAGAAAACCGTTCAGAAAAGTTAATGTAAATGTAAAATACACGAACTGTTATGAAGAATATCAATACAGAAATTTTTTAATAAATACTTTGAATCGATTACAATTTTTTTTCGCGTAATATTTCGTTTTCTTCGCTGTATGCTACTTTACAAGTTTTTGAAATGACAAAAAATGTAATTTTTCATAAACATTCAAAATTTTTAATGACTCAACTTCAAAATTTCATCATGAACTTTAACGATTTTTCATCAACAAAAATTTTATCTTTGGTGTAAGATTGGTTTTTTAGGTGCTAAAAGTGAGACTTGGCGCAATAAAGTGCCGATGCTGGGCCAAGCATTGGTGGAGGATCGAAAAATATAAATAGCCAATATAGGTTGCTAGAACTGGCGCAACATTGGGCCGATTAAAATGCCGATATTGGCCCAATATCGTTAGACAAATTTTGGCTGCCAAAATTGGACCAACACTGGGACGTGTATTCAGCTCCGGGAATATGCATTTGGGTTGTTTTTTAGGTTCTTAAAGTGAAACTCGCCGCAATAAAGTGCTGATACTTAGCCAAGCATCGGTGGAGAATCGGAAAATATAAATAGCCATTATAGACTGCCAGCACTGGTTCAACATTGGACCGATTCAAATAAAATATGGTTTGCTGTAGTAAAAGTGATGCTTGGCCCAGTAATGTGTCGTCACTAGGCCAGACTTTGGCGGATCCTCATAAAACATGGTTCCCTGTACTAAAAGTGAGACTTGGCGCAATAAAGTGCCGATACTGGGCCAAGCATAGGTGGAGGATCAGCAAATATAAATAGCCAATATAGGCTGCCAGCACTGGCTCAACACTGGGCTGATTACAATGCTGATATTGGCTCAATATCTTTAGCCGACCTTTGGCTGCAAAAATTGGACCAACGCTGGGCCGTGTATTCAGCTCCGGCAATTCGCACTTGGGTTACAATAAACTATAGAAAAATATAGTGATATTTTACAAATATTCAAAATAAAGAAATATATCCTTTGATCCGAACTCTTGAAATGTAAGCTAGTAACTTGTTTTAGAGAAAATTTCGACTAATATGTAGTAATTTTAATACATTTTGAATCAATAAATATATTCTGGACTGCATCGGAAACATATAAATTTACTGTTTTAATATAAACAATTTATTATTTATTTTAAAAAGATTTTCTTAAATAGAATCCACAACATGCATTAGGGATTTTCTTAGGGATCATATGGCTGAAAAGAAATTAGAAGATACATTCTTACTTACTGGTATTACTTATATGGGTACAAGTGTAAATAGAGAAAAATATTTATTTGTTTAAACAATATAATATTTTTGGGGCGCCTTAGCATTCATGAAGAGATATAAACGTGGGCCTCGTAAGGCTATGACCACTTTTCCCTAGTTTTGGCGTGGCCCTGGTCGGGTCAACTGGCAAGGGCCATACATGGCGTGTAACGCTTTTGCAGACTTTTGCCCTACTTAAGGCAAACTTCTCAGGGCCTGTCCAGTTTTTCTGAGTTATGTCCTACTTTTTCAAATTATAATAGTAATAAACAAAAACTAGTTTTAGAAAACTTTATTTTATTTAGTATAATGCTACTGAAAATACATATTATATTATATTTTTTTCAGTCTTTGATGCTGCAAAAAACCCGTTTTTAAAACCAGTAAAATTGTAGAGATTGCTTTAAATTGTAACTTTTTAAATTATGCAAAAACATGATAACTTTGCTGAACTTTCAAATTTATTACCAAAAGAAAATTCGTTTTTTATGAAATTCAAACTGTATCAAACATAAGTCATAAGTATAAAATTGACATGTATGGTATTCACATAGAAATAAATGTTGAATAATTGAATATGGAATTGACTATTAAGCCTTCAAAAATATTTCTGTATTTAATTTTGGCACATTTGAAATTACACCTTGAGTCAAGACCTCCTCCTTTTGCCTAAATTGATTTTCAATCTATTTCGCCTTCTTATAATAGGTGTATACTCGGAATCTCCCGTATAAAGGCAATTTTGTCGACGATTTTTAAATTCAACAATCGTATTTTTTGTTCAGCGTCTTGAATAGTTTCCACAAAAAAGTTGGATAGGGCATGGCTCAGGGGGCTTCAGTCAAGGGGGCGCAGTCGGAGTTTCCCGACTGCACTCCTATGCCAGTCCGCCACTGGTAGAGTTTTGTAGAATTTAATAAAATTCATGATAACTAATAAGTGAATTTTTTTGAAATGTATAAAAATTATACAGAACTCAGTGCCATATAGTGGAATTATACACATGTTTAACACAGTTAAATCCACTGGAATTCACTGATTTATTAAATTCGAGTTTGCATCTGAATTTGAAGTGGTTTTTTATGCTTGAATCTCTTAATCCGCATTTAAAAAAAAAATTACTTCTTAGCATTAGGAAAAACGAAATAAGTATAGAACATGTAGAAAGTTTTGAAAAATATATATGCCACATACACTTATTTTTAACACTTTATATATGCAAATAAAAGCACAAAGCAGTTTAACATCCGCCTTTATGAAAAACGAGTATAACAAATTAGATGATGTGCGAGGACTAACTAGAACTCATTGACCTTCTTTCGTTTCCATTGGATCAATTCTGAGGCGCCTATTTAGAGTTAATCAAAGCTACCGCTCATTTGTGCATAAATGATGACTTGGCATGAAGGATACAAGAAAAATAATCACTCATTGTTAGTACATCTTCATGTCCAGCTCACACGATTTTTGAGACCGCCCATCGATATTGATCCTTGACTCGTTTAAAGTAGAACCTATAGAACATCGATGCCCACGGTATCAAACGAAAGTGAATCGAATTGAATGCCAAGAAAGGGAAACCAGTTTACTTCACTTTCGTTAGCTGACATGTGCAAAGAATTTCAAAATTCAAGTTTAACATTTTCATCGCTTTTTATGGACTTTTTGATTAATGAAAAAAACGAAATTGATATAATTCAATAAAAGTGAATCAAGGAATGAATAGGTGTATCGATTAACTGTATTATCAATGCAAAATAATAGCCGTTTTGATGCCAGTTTTCATTAAGCTGGATGCATATTCCCAAAACTCCATTTTCTTTAATGTTTGTTTCAACGAAAGTCATTTTACTGAATAGTAAGTTTTCCTAATTGCCGTTTCACCTCATTTAAATTTTGTCAGAATTATCATTTGCTCTGATTTTTATTTTTCTAAATTCCCTTTTTGAAAAATTTGAGTTTTCCGAATTATTATTTCACATAATACCTTTTTGATATCATTTCACCTAATTTCTTTATTTACGAATAACCCTTTGGCTAATTTTATTGCTCTAATTTGCCATTGGAGCTTATTTTTATTTTTCTAAATATCCATTGAGCGTAGGTTTTATTTTTCTATTTGTCATCATTTTCGTTGGTCCGAGTGACCATTTGCTATAATTTGCATATTATAAAACTTTTTTTACAGTGTCTACCCGAATTGTCAACTTATATAATTTAGCGCGAGATTCAATTTACAAATTTTTAGTTTCGTAAATTAATTTTAATTACGTGCGTGGCTATTTGGAAGAACTACCATGATAATTAGGATAAATGAGAATTTTTGCTAATGGCGATTTAGACTAATTAAAATTTTAATCGTTTTGATTTTCATATGTTTCGATATACTGTCTGGGCGATTTTTAACATTGTCTATATATTTATATTATTATCTGAAGATCAATGTCGGATCTTGTAATAAGCATCATATAAATACCTCACAAATTTGTTATGCTTTTGACTACTTTGAATAATATCTTTGATAGAATTTTTAATATTTTTCATAAAAGATGTAGATTAAGGCCCACTTTTTGTCTTGAAATAAGACTATCTTTTTCAATAAAAAACCTTTCATTACACGGAAAAAAGTGCTTTAATCTTTCTTGAATTATTTCTATAGTTGGTGATAACAGCGAATCTTAAAAAAATGTGAAAGATTTTGTATAACTTTCAGGATTTAATGTAAAAAAAGGGGAATAACTCAACAAGAGTTCTGTAATCATATTGAACTCTGATTAAAAAATGTTAATAAAATATATGGAGAAATTGATGAAAAAACGTTGAAAACTTTCGTAGAAATCACATTTGAGGTATTATGAGTTTGTGATCACATAATTATAAGGTCTAGATACCCCAATTATGTTAAATTTATAGCATAAGTCTTGAAAACATGATGAAAAATCTCATAAAAATTCGATTCGAGGTATCGAGTGTTTTTGAAGTACTTCAATATAAGATCTATAGACCTCAACCGAGTTGAAATATAGGTCCTACTTTGACACTCCTCACGCTAATATTTGCAGGGGCTAAGGTTGTTAAGTAGAGGATATTCCCATGCGCTTTTGCCCCTCCCTTGGCGCTCTTATGGGCACAAATTTCCAAATCTTCCATTTAGGGCGTAAATAAGAGGCTTAGTTTTTGTTTCTAATTTAACGCTCCACACTGTACCGTCCTCCCGTGTGAAAATAATTCCTGGCAGACTGGAATTATTTTAGCGCCAGTACTGGATTACCTGAGTCGAAATATAGGCCCTACTTTGAAACTTTTCACGCTAATATTTGTAGGGGCTTAGGTTGTAAAGTAGAGGATATTCCCATAGGATTTTTGTCCCTACTTTAGCGCTTTTATGGGCACAAATTTCCAAATCCTCCATTTGGGGCGTCAAAATAGAGGCTTAGTTTTTGTTTCTAATTTAACGCTCCACACTCTACCTTCCTGTATAGAATAACATTATTTGACGAAAAATTAATAAAAGTAGAGCAAAAAGAACATTTACATAATGTTTCAAGTTATTTTGCACACGGAAAAAAATATACATTAAATTTTATAAAACTAATCCTATCTCAAGTGCGAAGTCATTATCACGCCAATGACGGAATGATAACTATAGTCTGCACTTGGCAGCCAAGGTTTGGCTGCCATTGTCGTATTGCTATGCTTATAATAATATATGCAGTGGCGGACTGGGTGCTCAGGATGTGTGTGAAACTTTAACCCCCCCCCCCCCTCCAAACTGTCATAAGAACGTTTTGCATTTTTTCCGAAAAATTAAATTTTGATTACACAACAAAAATAATAAAAAATAAACAATTCTGTTTCGTAGTCTAAATACGAAAGTTACAAGTCATCCACAACAGAGCTCCAAATTCTTCGTTGATCATTTTTATGGTACGCGTTCTTTTTATTTTAAGCTTCGTTTTAATCCTGGCAGACTGGAATTATTCTAGCACCACTACTGGATTATTCGTGGCTGCTTGTTCACGCCGAATTAGATTGGCATGCTTTTGGCGCTATCTATACCTACTATAGATAGAAAAATCCATCAGGCAGTTTTATGTAGACTACAAGTTTTTGATGATTCCAAATTATTGTAAATGTTTAAAAAAATTTTAAGATATTTCAAAAGAGTTTATGTATTATTGTGTAATCACAAAATATTTTGAAGTTCTTAAAATGATTTCAATAAATTTCAAAATAATTTAATGGGATTTGAAGGTTCTTTTTAATTGAAAAGGATTAAAGTTTATGAATGAATTTCAAAAGATTGCAAGTAATTTTAAAGAATTTTAAAAGATTTTTAGAAGAATTTAAAAAAGTACAAGTATTTTCAAGAGATTCCAAAGACTTTAAAATACTTTTTATGAGCTCAAGAGATCTTTAGTGATTTTAAGGGATTTTGTGGCATTTCTATGGATTTAATATAGTTTAAAAAGTGAATAAAGGAATTCAAAATCTTACAAATCCTTTTAAATGATTAAACAAAAATTTAAGAGTTTAAGGATTTTTATGTAATTAAAAATATTTTGAAATATTTAAACCGACTTTCAGGAAATTTAGTAGAATTTGAATTAGTTTAAAAATTTTAGTCATTTCAAAATATGAATAATTTTCTTAAATTCTTTAAAGGCTATTAAATCTCTTGAAATCTTCGAAAAGTTGTAGAAATCCTTTAGAATCTATTAAATTTCTTAATATATATATATATCGGTTAAACAATTTTTTTTAACATATCTTGAAATATTTTTGAATTTAGTTTAAATCTTGTTTAATCACATACAATATTCAATAATAATTTGTAATATTTCTAAAATCTAAAATCTTAGTACATTTATTATTATAAGCGTGGTAATATTTTTTATAGAATGGGTCATACAAATTTTCAGGCGGCCCTGCACAGCTGTCGTTTATATTTCAGATGTTTTTTTTAATACTTGCAGCTATGTTAGCCGAGAGGTTTTAAGCCTGGTCTACAATCGCCGCAAATAGCTCGTTGGGGCGGCGCAAGACTCAGCGATGCGATGCGGCATCGTAACGCAAGGAATAGCCGTTTACAGTGGTCGCGAGTGGCGCAAAATGCGGCAGCCAATCAGAACTTACTATCAAATTAACTGTTTTCTCGTCCCTCTGACCCGCAATTTGCTCGTTTGCAGTTTTTTTCTTTAATTTTAAATGATTTTAAATGTTTCTCACATAACACACCAAACCAACAAAAAAATCCAGACAAATGCAAAACAAAATCACTCGAACTCAGTGTTGAGGATGCCACAAACGTGCGGTTGTACAAGGTTATGTGATAAAACGCTCTGATTGGTCCTCTGACATTCGACGCGAGATCACGTGAGACGGTTGTGGCGAGAAAAGTTGAGTTGAATCAACTTTTCGCTCTTGGTTACTTGCGGCTTGCGGTGCTGCAACGGGCTGTTTGCGACGATTGTGGACCAGGCTTTAGGCGTTAGAAATTAGGAATTCGAAACTTATAAGTTTCGCACCCGCGGTGAATAAAGATTTTCATAGCGTGCGATTATAAATAGTGTTGTAATTGTGTAATAGTAAATAATTGTGTACTTAAACATGTAAAAAAATATTAGAGTATAATAGTAATAATATAATAATACAAAAGATCAATTTTTTGCGTAGAAAAATCGGTTATCATTTTATAGAACTTTTCTCTATGGTTTAGAGACTTCTTCGATATAAACTGTATTTTAGATTTTATATAAATATTTTACGTTTTGTGTAACCTGCCCTTTAATAGAGATGACGTCACCTCGGCCTTTAAATTTTATAGAACTTTGTAACACATTTTGTTGCATAGTTCATCGCAATGTAAAACAAACACGATGTTAACTTTTATTAAACTACCTATCGTATCCTCTTGTAGAGGATTAGTTCTATAAAATTTAATGGATATTTTTTTCTGTGCATCTGTAAATATTTTTCAAAAATAAATGTTCTTAATGGTGTAAAAATGGTTTCACATTTTTTTCTGCCCTATGAAATAATTGCTTTTACAAATAAGAGCATGCAAAAGAAATAAACAATTCTTCTGCATTAATATTTTAATACCCTAAATTTCACTAGTTTCTTCTCTTCATTTAAAATGTATTATCCGAATAGAATATATATAAAGAGCATTTGCATTAAATTTTATTACCGTTGCTACACGTACGATAATTTTCTGCACTTAGGGGTTGGTTTCCTCGTAGAAAATTAAAAATGTACGATGAATAATTACCATTGCAGGTGAAATATCAGCAAAAAAATAATATAAAAAATGCATAATTTCTTCGACATTGCACGTAGCTGATATTTACTTGTGAGAATAGTAATATTTTTCAACTGTCGAATGCGCTTGCGCAATCCTATTTCATCTTTTTATCTGTTGAAAACCTTTTAGTTTCACGAAATATCATCAACTATAAAAAATTTGAGGTTGAAGCACCCGATTCTGATCAAATCGATCTGATACACCTACCTCAAATTTTCGATATTATATTTTGTGGCACTAAAAGGTCGTCAGTCGACAAAAGAAAGGAATACGACTGAGAAAATAATCTTTAACTTGACAAATATGATTATTCTGACATTTATGACCTACTTTTAACCTTCAAATATTTTCTCCAAAAACTCGTATGCATTCCCGTCCCGTCATGCTAAAATATTCAATTAAAACTAACGAGGGCATTCCCGCCGTGGGAAGTGACGGAAATGCGCATTTGGAAATAGCCCAGCATGGAGGACTTGAAACAGGTAAGACTTTGATCCCTTTGCAATCGAGCCGAAAGACTTACAAAGCCACCGAAGACATCCTCGGGTTGCGAACGGAGGATTCCTGTACCAAGGGTTTCTGCTGAATATGATCACAATAATTAATAAGAAGTCACGGACAAGTGTCTATGGATGTTACCGAAAGAATAACCCCTAGGCGCAGCCGCAACAACCGTGCCGAAAGCTAAATGACAGCGGGGTCAGGTGTCTTAGACGGTGCGTCTGGGATACAAGGTGACCCCTCAGAGTATGCAGCCTTATCATTGAATTCGGGGCTCTATAAAGAAGGAAAATCCTTTTCCTAGTTGCTTGCGGGAACAACAATGATACGACAAAACAACCAAAAGGTTGTAGATGTGTTTCAAAACGATCGAACGCGCAGAGCACCCGAAAATGGGTCGGAAAACATGCAGGTTCCTCGTGAGCCCAAAGATCTGCCTGAAATAAATGTATTCCTTCGTAAGGATTTCTTGGAGGAGTGCGACCTCTGGACCATCTTTTTCGCAGTTTATGGTGCTGCGAGAGCTTTGTCTGATTCAAATCAAAGGCTAAAACCGACGAAACCTCAAAAGACCAAAATACGCTTAAATGAACTGCACAAGAATATTAGATTGGCCAGACAGAATGCGTCCCGTGTTGAGCATGTTATTTGCCACATTCTGGTAGACCTTCACGGAAAAGGTTAGAAGGTTCGCTAAAGTACTCAGGATCTACAATCCCATACTGAAAAAGTCAAAGCGGCTAACAATCAAGAAGCGTATTTTTGACAAAATCAGGTGTTATCTGATGCAAAGACCAGAAAACAGAAGAGAGAACGATGAATATGGGAGAATCAACAGTTTCTCGCAGATCCATCACGGCTCTTCGGTGATCTCCCTGTTTCTGTCAAAAACCAAGGAAGGCCAACGAGTTAGAAACTTCTTGGAAAGAGGTATACAAGATACCGAAGACACTGGAGTTGGAAGGAGATACAAAGAATACCATCCGTGTCAAGGAGTTTTGCGAAAACCTCACAACATCTGACGAGGAATGTCCATCAATCACTGCCGAAAAGGTAAATAAAGCACTTACGAGTACAAAGAAGTTTTCTGCTGTATGATTCTGCACAGGCTGGTGTTCGGGCACACTATACTCCTTTAAAAACATTCAACTTGTCCATACACGAGAATTACAGGCCAGTAACTTGTTTGCACACACTTAGTAAAAACTTCACAGCTGTCGCTCCCAAGGAGGACCCTGAGCTTGTGGCTATAAGTGTTATTAGACATCTTGAAACTGGAGAGACCTATACATACCTGGGAGTGTCTTAAAGCCGTATTCAGGACATAACATCAGGGAAAAAGGCTCTCCAAACAGATACAAGCATCTCCTTCGACACATTTGGTCTTCAAATCCGTCTGCGTTAAACATGATGTTCGCCGTCCCGGTTCCTGTCGAACTCGATTGAATTGTCTACTCATTTAGGGTGGTTTAATGGACGAAGAACGAGCTTATGGCCCTTGATAACGTCACATGTAAGATCATACATATGCATAAGAGGCTGCATATCAATTCGCCTGTTTCGCGATTATATATCTCACGCCGTCAAGGCAGATGCGGACTTCTGAATTTCCAGTGTCTTTAAAACCGAATTGTTTTAAGTAAACCTACATCGTTGCAGATGGCAGAGATCCTCTCCAAAAAATGTTTGGCAACCACGAGATGAATGGCAAAGGAGCGTTCCTTTACAAAGCCTGGAGGCAGACGGCTGAGAACATTGGCCTGAACTTTAGCATCTGTTGTGAGTCAAGTGTTTTAATATATCTAGATTCCTCATTTCTAAAGGCGGAAGTACAGAAATCAGGGGTTGAAAAATTCCGCCAATAGCTACTCGAAAAGAAAATGCACGGAAACTTTCACGAAAATGTAAAAAATTAATTAGAAAACAATAGTTTTTACGACAATGCGATTTTTGTCGTTGTTATCGTTGCTTTCGCTGTTGTCATTTCTGTCGTCTGTGGACAGGATAACTTCTTTCGATAAAAACAAAATTATTAGAGTCATAGAATTTACAAATGTTCGAATTTTTTTGAAAAGTCGAAAATTTACATTTTGATTATACAAAAAATGAATAATAAAAAATTTCACTTTGCGTTCAAACTATGCAAGATACGAAAAAAATATGAAAATACCATAATTGTGCCTCGAAGCAGGCGGCTGAGACCATTGGCCTGAATTTTAACATCAGAAGTGAGACAAGTGTATGACTCTAACTAGATGCCTCACTTCTAAAGGCCGAAGTAAAGAAAGCTGTGGTTTTCAAAATTTCGCCAACAGCTACTCGACAAAAAATGCACGGAAACTTTCAAACAAATGTAAAAAATCAGTCTTTGTCGAAGAAGTGAACTTTTGCTTTTCGCAGATCACCAGAGCTTAATTGAGTACTGGGCGTTTCATTTTCGGATTCCAGGACGGTGTCATTTCCACCTTAGTATACCGTTACCCATTTTATGCCAAGAAGTTCTCAGCAATAGGTTCAGAGTGTGTAATGCACACGCTTTGTACCTAGAACACATACTATAGGGGTGTCCTACTTACGCGGGAACGACGTATCTCTACAGATATAATGCGGCCTTGAGAGGGCCTAATTGCCATTTTTTTCGCTCTTACGATGTTGGCCGCAACCATTTCCTTCCGAACACTACAAAGGTTAATAGAGTTAATTGTCCAAAACAAGAAGTGCCAAATTTTCTAACATCGTTCTCCAAGACATCGAGAAACAAACTACATGCGTGATCGAATTCTCAGTTGCGGCCGACTGCAACAACACTAATCAGGAGCGGGAAAAAGAGGAGAGGTACAATAACTTAGAAGAGAGCTGCAACGACTGTACTCAGCGTTTTTAGTTAAAGTAATTGTCCTTGCGACCGTTACTCTAGGTATTGAGAAACTATCACTGGTTCAAAACCTCAAAGCCAAACCCGCGTGCCAAAAATATGCCAAGGCACTTGCGAAATGGATGCAGAAAGCTGACCTCCTTGTGTGATTCGTTGTAGTTTTACTGGGAGCGAGTGTCATTTTTAGATAGAAGGTGCATACAGTGTGACTATGCGATGGTTACTTAAATCAGTAATTTAAGTAGATAATAATAATTTAAGTTAATATTGAATTAAACAAAAGAAATTTTGATCGTTCCTGGCATTTTTATTTCAAAGATTGACATTAAGTCCTGATTTCCATCAAACGAATACGGAATACGGACGAAATAATATTTTTTTGATCCTCAAAAATGACTCTTGTCTAAAGAAAATGTTTGTAATTAATTAAAGAAAATCAAAATTCATTCCAATAGACTTTTTTGATTAAGTAATATATCGAATAATCCGTATTCGTACCAACATATTCTTGATTCAATGCTAATCTTTTTACATTTTCATTAATAAGAAGGGATTGGTTTTATGTGAAAAATGACTTTTGCGAATTCCATTAAATATTGGCGTTTTTGGGGCCGCAAATGTTAGAAAACAATAGTTTTTACGTTCTTGTCATTGTTGTCGTTGACTGGAATGGGGTAATTCTCCTTCAAGAGGTTATTCGTTAAGCTTTTACATATTATTGAATATATTTTGATACATTTTCAATATAAAGAACATTTTTCATTATTTTTACCAATTTCTGACAACATTTTTACAAATCATTGTAATTTTACAAATTTTCTGTTATTTTCCGCACCCTGGAAATTGAACAATGACTTCTTATTTTACGTTCAACCCTCTTGCGAAGGGTAGAATGTTATTATCGGTATGTGCGCACTAGTTACTAATGTTAGTTTGGGTACTATTTCTGCCTTTAAAGAAGTGATTAATTAGTCAAGTTAAAATCTTGAGCGCTTAGCGTTTGATCGTTTGAAGAAGCGCGCTATATTAGTCAACGGTGTAGGCGTTAAAATTTAAACCGTTAAAAGAGAATTTAAAAATTCTACGGAGAATATGGAGGTTTAAAGGATACATGAATAACTCAAGAATATAGAGGTAAGGCCTTTAATGTAGGGGCTAAAGCTTATATAGAAGCAAAATCGAATGAAAATATCTTTAGGAGTTGATTTGGAGCATCAAAGTAGGGCCTATATTTCGACTCGGGCCATTTTGAAAAAAAATTTTGTTGAGTGTTTCTATTATTCCGGCTAATTGCTTATCCGAAATAAAAAAATCAAACTATATTTTAATCTGTAAACCTGTGGCTTTAGAATGAACTAGGATTCTTAAAAAACATTGAAAATTAAATAATTGACAGGTTTTTGAAAATTAATTTTCAAACTTCACAATTTTCTGTCGATTATTTTTGCTCTAAAAATAGAACTGCTCGGGATTACTAAATGATTCTAGTCCATGCGACTACTATACATGTGCCGAACCCACCATTAAAATTGTAAAGCAATCGGTCAAACCTTTTTTGAGATGTCGTGGAGACAATTTACCAAAACACAGTTTTGAGAACAACGCATATATTCAAGTAAAATGTGAAATCATAACTCACCATTAATCTGCAATTTGGTATTTACTTCAATCATTAGCGAACTTCACTTCGATGAAAGCTGAGGGGAAAACAATGGACCAAATACATGGAACAAAACTTTATTTGTGTAATATCTTTGAAATTAATAATCATTTTTATCATTGTATTATTTTATTAAATATTAATTTAAAAATGAAAACTAGTTTTGTAATACACTTATATAGCAAAAATTAGCTTTTACAAAGATATTAGCAAAATAGGGCAAAAATGAACTGAATCCCATGCATTTATCCCCTTGTTTTCCCCTCAGCAAACTACGAAGTGATGGTCTAGGTCAAGTGACCTCCTCGTCACATGGCAAGTTTGAAAAAAGATGTGGCCCTCTAAATCTCTTTCTATACAAGTATATAAAGTACTTAGAGGAAAAATATCACACGGAAAGTTTTGAGGAAAAACAGTAAAGAAAATGTTCAGGGGAAAACCGTAGTAGAAAAAGTTCCGAGGAAAAGCAATATATATAAAACTCGAGGGAAAAATGTAGTAGAAAAATTTCTGAGGATAAGCGATATATATATTGTCACGTACTATGTAATATGAATTACTAAACTCTAAGGGAATTGACGATGCTCCTATGTGTAAAAACGGCTATACCCAAAGTTTATAAATTGTATTGATTTAGGAAGAGAGAGATAGAAAGAAGAGGAACGAAGAAAGAATATGTCTAAATAACCCCTCTCATGTGAATACTTTGGATAACAGACAACCGCTTCATCCCCTATGACGTAGTCTAAACTTATTAAATATACCTTGGACAACGGATGCTATGCCCTTTTTCGGAGAATTACAATTTCTGAAGGTTACACGTGGAGGAGGGTGGAAATAACTGCACCCGCTGAAATTACGCATAGACCTTTTTGGTAGAACAGAACCTTCTGGAAAGACACCTAAAAATGCAGTGAGACTCAAGTTACGCCCACTCTTAGAATATCGATTACACGTGGATCCTTTCCTCTAACAGAAAATTCTAGAAGAACACGTAAAAAATGCGCCCAATCGAGTATAAAAGGGGTATCCTAAACCTCAAGTTTGCAGTTCTTGGAGCTCAGTCTAATTCACCAGTGGAAGCTCTGTCGGTTTCGTCTTGTATTTAAATCCGAATTCCGGACCTTTCTTCATTGAGGGCCCGTCAACCTCTCTAAGTCTCTGCTATAAATCAAATCAACGAGAAGCTTAATCAAATTGGAGGATCCAGTTCCGAATTTCTGCCAAGGGGTCTTCATCCAGATTCCAGTACCAGGTCCAATTTCCAGTACCAGTTCCAGTACCAGGTCCAGATTCAAGTACCGATTCCTGTACCAGGTCAATCATCAAGGGAAGCTACAGTCTACAAGGTCCCAATTCCGAATTCCGATTTCGACTATTGGATTCTCACCAAGTCTTTCTGATTTTTCTTCAAGGTAATCAACAAACATCTCTGCCACATACACTATTTCAATCTCTCTCTTATCTCAACGTTCTCTTTCATCCAACATTGTATTTC
>NC_046661.1:33030680-33052175 GCF_010883055.1 Belonocnema kinseyi | reverse complement strand
ATATATATATATATGCATACATATATATAAAACTCGAAGGAAAAAGTTTTTTTTGCAGTACACGTGGAGCAAATATTACTTTTCTTCCGCCTGTATCTCTCTCCATATCTCAGAGAAAAATGTGTCCCCTCCCTGCGGTCGTGGGGAAAATTCATTACCTGCTCTAATTTGATTTACATGAGCGTCTATAAATGTTCTGAACATGTGCCATTTCACGTTGGATTTCTCCATAATATCCGATATGCGTTCCCAGTTATTCGCTCGAACTCTATCGATATTTATTTCATAGAACTATTTATCTTAGCTCAAGATATGTGTATAGCGCTATTGGATTTCCAACTTTCGCAGTTTTTTGTGAAGTGTTTTTTATTGTCATTATATTTGCAAAATTAATTTGCTTGAACTATTTTTCTAACAAATTATTCTGAAAAGTTAAATTGTTTGCAACATGCATATGTTTTTTCTGGTTTTTTGGGTCATTGATCACGAATCTGGCATGACATTCAAAGAACTTATTTGTTCAAATATTTTTTTAAACAAATTTTTTGAAAAATTGAATTTTTCTCAAAATGCATATGCTTTTCATGGTTTTTCTAGTCTCCGCTCAAGAATCCCATATCAAATAGGCAACATGAAATCATTCAAATGCTATTTTCAAATAAGTTGTTTAAATAACTATTTGAAAGTTGGATTTTTTTAATATTCTATATCTTTTTGTGGCTTTGGAGATCGTTGGTTACGTAATCAGAGTTTAAAAATTATTTATAAATATACAAGTTGAAAAAAATGGTTAACTTCGACATAAAATGCGATTTTACTCTGAGATGCATTTTCTTGTTGATTACAGAAGTATCGATACTTCCTTCACGTAAACGGAAGAGGCAAGAACATCTTCATAAGAAGGTTATTGCAAAGAGGAAAGTCGAGTAAGTATTGAGGGCATTACAGTTTGCAAATGTAAAGTTCAATGCTCTTTTGTGATTGTCCTTGAGAGGCAACAAAAATCTTTAACTCTTACTGGGGCGAGACAACCCATCAAACAAAAGTCTTATTTCTGCGAGAAAACGTGAGGCGTGTCCCTGTGAAGACCAGCAAATATGAATTGCAGCCTATCCAGCATCAGAAGACAAGAGACTTCAACTACAAGTTTAGCTTTAAAAACAGCGAGGGACTTGCCATCAATATCTGCAAATTTTTCTTTCTTGGATGCTTGAAGGTCACTTGCACAGTCATTTGTCAAGCAGTTGCATCTAAGGCAACTAATTCCAATGCAACTGAGAAGCGTGTAAAAGTACGCTATCGAATAAAATACCTGCATCTGCCAAAGACGTCGTTTGAAGATTCATCCTTCGCCTTTCGAAGTATGACTCACACTACTCTCGAAAAATGTCTAATCGCGTATAATTAGCTCCAGAGTGGAACATGGTCAAACTGTATAAAGTTTACGAGGAGTATTGTGAAGAAAAGTCGGAGACCAAAGTGAAGAGCCACTGCTCAAATGACATTTTCAACCATGAATTCAACATCGGAATAAAGTAGCGTCACGCTGATATTTGCAAAATATGTGATCACTTGCATCCAACGGAGTGTAAAGTATACGCAAGTAGAGAAGGATGCCACAGAAAGCGAACATTTTCAGCATCTCACAGTTGCAACTTCATTTTTAAAAGATCTCGATGATGACGGCAAAGATGCTGTGATTAACAAAGAGCTCGTGATTCTCACTTTTGACCTGCAGAAGACCTTAGAAACACCTTCCTTGACGACCTCAGTATCATATTACTAGCAACAATTATGGACGTATATCCTCTGTATTCACGATGAAATCGCAGACAAAGGTCAAACATAAAAAGCATTAATTCTAAACAAATCCGAATACTTACATTACATATTTTTCAGATTACATGCACATCTGGAGTGCGAATGTGGCATCCCGAGGAGGTCAGGAGATTGGTTCCTGCCTTTTGTATCACCTGAAAATCCAAATTCCACCAACGACGACGCAAGTTATTTTATATTCCGACTCATGCGGTGGACAAAATCGTAATATAAAAGTTAGTTTGCTGTTAAAATATCAAAACCTCAAAATATCAAAAAATCAAAAACACGCGGAAGAAGGAGCCGAAATTTGATGTTGTGGCAATGAAAAGAGAATACTCTGTCTCACCAAATCAGTTGGAATATAAAATCACCAACTGAAAGTCGACGAAAGAAAAGATAAAGTTAACTGGTTGAATGCACGACGACTTTTGTACAATCGGAACGATCCCTTTAGCATTGAAATGTATGACAACAGCTCAAGCATTCAAGTCCTGAACATTGCAATGAAAAATGTGACTTGCGATGACTTCAAATCGACGAAATTAGAAGGTCTTTAACCTAATAGTAAGGCGATAACACAAGAAAAATACTTTGATCTAAAGTATCTCAAAAACTACATTGATAAAAAACATCACAAGTTTTACGACAATTTTAAGTACGTTGCAACTGGTGTGAGCGACGATGACGATGACTAGTGTAAACCCCCTGAACAATTGTAGTACTATTCTTCAGTGAGAATAAGAACCATCGACATGTAACAATATCCAGTTTTTCTTTAGTATCCCACTATAAGTGTCATAGCATAAAAAATTGTATTGTGAACAAATAATTAAGATTATTGCAACTGTAGCTGAACATATCTACACGAAACCCACGATGGGGCGGTACAGTTGCCCATATTGTATTCGATAAACCCTAACAAACATATGAAGGAAAAAGCTTCTCCGACTCATTTGTTTGCCACGAAATTATTTTGTGATGCTAATAATGATAAGAAACGTAAAAATGTACATATTTAATTTACAGTTCTTCAACTGTAGCTAAAGTGAAAAAAGCATTTTTTGATGAACTTTTTATTGTCAAATTATTGTACAATATTGAATTTAATTTGAATCGTGAAAAATCTGCAATCCACCTGTACAGTACTCCAACTGTAGCTAAAGTGGAAAAGCAGCCGTATTCTAAACATTCGTTTATTACTTAATTATCTTACACTATTTGAAATAATGATCATCATTCTAATTTACTGATTTGCAATGCTAGAAATCACAGAAAACATCATACATGTGCATTCTCACTCTACACTTCTACAGTGATTGTAGCTACAGTGGAAAAAACCACCTTTTTCGATAATTTTGCTTTTAATAAAATTATCTTGCAATATTTAAAACATTATAATAATTAATAAACCCAAATTTTTACGCTGCGATATTTTAAGTTCAGGAAAATTTGTGAGAAATATAATTTTTCGACTTATTTCTTTACTGCGAAATTATTGTGAAATATCAGGAAGCACCGGAAACATTGCAGATCTCTCTAACCAAAATTAGTTTGCAATATTAAGAATTATTATAGTCGCTAAAAACCTCAATTTTTTACACAAGTGTTTTTAAACCTCAGTGAAAGTATAAAAACAGACTTTTTGACGAATTTCTTTATTGCAATATTATTTTAAATATTAAAGATATTATGCTAGTTAGGAAACCCAAAGCTTGATATGAAATATAATAATATCATAAAATTGTCCTAATAAAAATGAACGTGGCTCATATAATGACACTCATTTCAATTATCTTAATCAGATGTACGGTTAATAGTTGAATGAAATGAATGTCGAAAGAGTTCGAGCGAATTACCGGGAACGCATTCGGATGTTGTGGAGAAATCCAACGTGAAAGGGCACTTGGTCCGAAGATATAGACGATCATGCAAATAAAATTTAAGCAGGAAATGAGTTTTCCCCACGGGCGCAGGGAGGGGACACATTTTCCTCTGGGAAATGGAGAGAGATGCAGGCGGAAGAAAAATAACCTTTGTTCCTCAGGTACTGCAGAAAAAACTTTTACCCTCGAGTTCTATTTCCCTCGGAAATTTTTCTACTGCATTTTTCCCTCGAGTTTTATATACATCGCTTTTCCTCTGAACTTTTTTTACAACGGTTTTCCCTAAAGATTTTTTGTAGGGCTTTTTCCTCAGAACTTTTTCTCTAACGTTTTTTCTCGGATATTTTCAAGTAATATTGTTACCTCGGAATTCTGTTTATCTTTTTTCCTCTGAACTTTTTCGGTTACTTTTTTTTCTCTGAACTTTTCTTTACTGTTTTTCCTCAAACCTTTCTGTGTCACATTTTTGCTCTAAGGGTTTTAATACTATATATAAGTGTAGATTTGTATTGGAAGGTCTCAGGTAACAAGCCCACACGTCACAATATGCCTGGTTCCCCACCGCTCAACTAAGCCCCCCGAACACTAGATCTTGTAACTGCTGTAACTTTCCAACAACTTCGAATATTGGAAAATCATTTTGCCAGCATATTCTGAACCTGTTTAGGAATCAATTAATGTAATAACAAAAATTCGAATTTTTCAACCAGTCACACGGGGTGATCCCCTTAAATATAAAAAAAGATTAAAAATAAAAAATTTAATTTCTGTACAAATGACACAAAAGACGAAAAAAATGAAAATACAATAATTTTTCAACCAAAAAAGATCTGAAAATTTATTATAAACTTTTGTTATAAAGATATAATTCAAAAATTCAATAATTAATTTTTTGGAAAAAAGGGATTCAAGCTACAAAAACATTCTATTTAACAAAATCTTTTGCCTGATTCATATCTACAAATTTTCTCAGAACCACTTTACGCTAGAATGCGTATTTTTAGTTTAAATCGTAAAAAATAAAATTTAAAATAAACAAATTAAATTTAGGGAAAAAGGACACAAGTTTTAATAAAATATTTATTAACAAAATGTTTTCAGGATGCGCAATTTTTAATGATGAAATCAAGACAATGAAAATACGTATGTTTCAATGCCAATATATATTATAAATTTTAATAACATAAATGTATTGAAATGGCACATTTTTCAGGGTAGCTTAAAATAAAATGTAATGCAAAGTAAGAAACAAAGATTTAAGTAATCATTAAAAAAATATTTTTACTTTATTTTGCAGTATCTGAATAAGCAAATATGTGGGCGTCCGCAAGAAAAGGGTCCTTATGACCGGTTTTAGTTTAGGAGATATTCTCGTTTTTCTAAGTTGATGGAAAAATTATTATTTTTGGATTTGAATGAGGTTTGATACAGGGAACTGTACTAAATTAATTGGGAGTATGTATATATCCAGGTAGTAACCAGAAGTAGGTATATTTTATGCCCGAAGAAAAAATAGAGCATGGGTGCTTATATGGCATTCGCCATATAAGTTTTTAACTTAAAAGGTTGATTTTGGACCTAAAATGCCCGTAATTTATTTGGTTCATGGTCTCTATACATAACTCCATACAGGCCACAAGGGCCATTTCCATGGAGAAGTCCACATATAATACACATAGGATATAATAAAATTAAACATAATGTCGACAAGTTCCCATTGTACAATAAAATCGAGTGCGAAGCACGAGATACTGGATAAGAATGTGTTCGTTAAAGTCGAAGGAGTTTCACCAAAAGAAAATTCACAGACATTAAAAACAGTTGTCGATGCTTTGCTCTTTAATTTAAGAGGGTTGTGCAGAAATGTACGGGAAATACAAACACCGAGCGCGTAGCGCGAGGTAAATACATTTTCGAGAGCGAAGCACGAGATACATACATTAACAAGCGCGAAAACCAACAGTTGCGTACCCTAAGCGCTCTCAAACTTGCGAGCAAAGTGTGCATCATCAAATTCACAGTATATAATTACTTTCAATACTTCTTTTATAAACGATTTTACAAAAGTTAATTTTTATGACTTATTCTAAATTCACACACTGGCGATGATTATGGAAATACTATTCTTTTGAATTAAATAAGTGACTAATATTCTACAAAAATATAATAATAAAAGCAGTCCAAAACTTTAAAAATGTTATCTGAAAAAGGGAGAATAAGCGTTTTTTTATGCCTGAGAAGCGGCAATAAGCTATCACTTTATTGTACTGCGACGAGAGGCGCGTAAAATAACAGCAAGAAGGAAGACGTGAGTGAGGAGTGAAAGAGAAGTGAAAGAAAAATGTGAGCTGAATTCATTATAAAACTACGTTAAGCTACGTAATGGAAACAATAGACGCAGAATTTCAGCATATTATATGATAATTTTGTGAAAAAATTACTTCGCGTTTTATCGAAATTATATGAGATTTTGTGCTACCGGCAAAAGGTAATATTCCAAAGGTATATGTATAAGTACTGCGGCATCCAATATTATTATCACTTTTTATCAATTTTCAGATGCATTGTAGTTCATTTGAAACCTTTTTGCACTTAATTTTAAACATTTTGGCCGATAATTTTGAAACATCTTTTATTTAATTTTGAATCTTTTTGGGGATCATTTTAAATCTTGTCTTTCATTTTCAGAGAAAAAATCAGTTCTTGTCTAAATAGTTTTGATTCGCTTGAAACCAAATATAGTTTCTTTTGAGACAGCCTTAAAGTAAATTCCGAATGAAATTCGGCATTTATCAATGCTTATTTTTTAACAAAAGCCCAGGGTGCCAAAACTTTACAACCAATTAAAATTGATATCATGTAACAAGCGTTTTTATGCGAATTCCCAGCATAATTTAATACTTTGGCATTTCGTGTATTATGTTTAAATTTTTTCTCTGTGTATAAAAAACCTTAGTTTTTAACGATTTCTACGAACCTGCAGGTGCACTATGTGGACTGAAGACCATCACGGTATTGCCAATGGTAGTTGTAAAGTCCAGAAATCCATAAACAGTTTGCGTAGAAAACTGAATCTGAGCAGATGCTGGCTTTTCTAATGCCGGACTTTCGGCATTTTCTGGACCAGTGTAAATCTGTGCAGCACTCCCTGCAACTTAAAATAGAATATTTTTC
Source organism: Belonocnema kinseyi (assembly GCF_010883055.1). Classification (NCBI taxonomy): domain Eukaryota; kingdom Metazoa; phylum Arthropoda; class Insecta; order Hymenoptera; family Cynipidae; genus Belonocnema; species Belonocnema kinseyi. The sequence continues at coordinate 33,045,297 of NC_046661.1, read as the reverse complement.
AGTTTTGTAGGGAAAATCCATAATGTTTGGCGTTCTTCTATCTCACAAGTAGTACTCCTTATAAATAAAGCTATGTAACGGTAAATAATAACTACTCAAGTTTGGATGATATAAGATTAAAGAAGAGTAGGAGGAGAGGAAGAAATAATAAAGAGAAGAAGTTAATGGGAGAAGTCAGAATAATGAGAATCGCGGTGGAAGTAACGAGGAAATTAAAGTGTTCCGTGGTAAAGGACAAAAGGGTAGTTGATGGTTAGAGTATATGAGAGTTTGAAAGGGGGAGATAGGAACATAGTGAGTGATATAGGAGCCAGAGGGGCACATGAGAAGTTTAAAGGACGAAAGTGGGTCTAAGAGAAAAAGAGCATATATGAGAAAGTGTAAAAGCTTGAGGAGGGGGGGGCGGTGAATAGGACCAAAGGCTAAAAGGTGTATGGTTATAGAAATTATTGGGAGAACGCGGAATATTTGAGGATAACGAGGATGGCGTATAAGAGAGAAGGGAGACGTTGCGAAGGAAGGGTGAACAGGAGTGAATCTTAGATTGGTAAAGACGGGTATATGATCATTTAGATATCATATGAGAGGTTTTAAGAGGACCGAGGGGCTAACAAATTATGGAGATGAGAGAAGGAATGCACTGAAAAGAGCATGTGAATAGGGTATATTAGGGGTAGAGAGAGAAGGTTTTGTGTGAGAGGGTTATATTGACGAGAATTTCATAGGAGAAAAGGCTGACGATAGGTGCAGGTTTGGTAAGGATGCTGGAAGGGTACAAACGTATCAGGAGTAGCTGAGCAACATAAGCTTTGAGGGGGAGTCGGTGGACGAGATATGGGAGGATCTACAAGAGAAAGTGAAAGGTTGTGTGCAAAAGAAGGTATTTAGGAAGAATGAGAAAGAAATGTTGAACCCGTGGTGGGATAGGGAATGTAAAATGATCATTTTAGAAAGGTGAAAAAGAAGTACAGGAAGTGGAAGGAAGGAACCGCGAAAAGGGAGGAGTACGTAGAAATGAGGAAGGAGTTTAGAGCGATATGTAAGAAGAAAGAGCAGAAAAAAGAATGAAAGCTGGAAGAGGATTTGAGAAGTGTTAAGGCAGAAGGGGACGTGTGGAAGATAATTAATAGGTTTAGGAAACGTAGGGTGGGGATAAATGAGAAAGTAGGGGGCGAAGAATAGAGGAAATTTTTTAAGGGTTCATTTCAGGGTTCAGATACACGAAAGAGAGATGAGGGGATTAGAAGAACGAGGGAGGTAGATGGAGAGGAGCTGAAAAACGAGGAGATAGAGAAGCAGATAGGGAAGTTTGAAAAATCTAAGGCAGCAGGGATGGACGGGGTAGAGAACGAAGCGTGGCTGTTTGGCACACGAGAGTTAAGGAAGAGGCTGAAGGGGGTAGTGAAAAAAGTATGGAGGGTGGCGGGAGGGGTTGATCGTACCACTGTATAAGAAAGGAGATAGGGAGAGGCAGGAAAATTATAGAAGAATTACGCTCATGAATACTGCGTACAAAATATACGCGATGGTGTTAGCAGATACGCTGCGGAAGGATGTTGAGGGAAACGGAATATTGGCGGAGACGCAGGCAGGTTTTCGAGAGAGAGAAGGAGTACTATTGAAAATATTTGCGTCTTGCGACACGTGGTGGATAGAGATCTAATCAAAAAGGGTGCTAAAGTGTACTCGTTTTTTGTAGATCTAAAGAGCGCGTTCCCTTCGGTGGATAGGGGGAGGTTGTGGGAGGCAATGGAAGAGAGGGAAGTGAAGAGGGGCCCGAACAAGAGGATAAGGGAGGTATATAAGGAGACGAAAGATAGGGCGAGAGAAGAGGACGGAATCTCTGAGGGATACTGGATGGATAGGGTTTGAAGAAAGGGTGCTCGTTTAGCCCAACGCTTTTTGCAATTTTGATCGCGGATATGGAAAGTAAGCTAGCGGACGGAGTAGTAGGAAGAGTTAGTGTAGAAGGAGTCAGGATATGGTCACTCGCATATGCATATGACATAGTGCTGCTGACAAAGAGCGAAGAGGCTTTAAAGGAGATGATGAAGAGGATGAGAAGATACTTAGACAAGACTAGGTTAGAGTTAAATGCGGACAAGTCGAAGGTTATGGTGTTCAGGAAGGGAGGTGGGAGAGATAGGGGAGAGGAGTGAAAGTGGAAGGGAAAGCGGTACGTTCAGTGAAAGAACTTGTGTACCTGGGCTTCCTATTGCGAAGGAATGGCGGAGTGGATGCTCATATAAATGAGAGGGTGAGAAGGGCAAACGTGGTGATGAGGCAGGTTTGGGGGCTGGGGGAGAGGTTGTTCGCAGATGATTTTGTAAGGAGAAATGAAATTGATTGATTCGCTAGTTACGAGTGTCTTATTTTACGGAGTGGAGGTGTGGGGTTGGAAGGTAAGTCAGTAGGTAAATAGGATACAGGAGAGGTATGTAAAGTGGACACTGTTGTTGGCAAGCAATACACCGAACTATATTGCCAGGAGGCAGACAGGAAGAACATGTTGAAGGATTATAACAAGGAGTCGAGTGTGTAAATATGAGGAGAAATTTTTGGAAGAGGGGGGAATTAAATTGGTTAGGTAGTGTTGGTTGGAGAAGGAGAACAGACGTAGTGGTGCAAAGATGGAGGTGGAAAGGGAAATGTATTTTAGAATGAATGGATTGCAGATGGATGAAGATAGCAGGTTGCATGAGCAAGGAAGGAAGGTATATGAGTTTGTTCAAAAGAATCGCATGAAGAAAGAGAAGGCAGCAGGAGAGGTAAGGATAAGAGAGTCAAAGTTTAACGGGAACTATGTGTGGATGATGGCAAGGGAGAGAGCGTAATATTTGTGTGAGGAAGGAGAGGAAGATAGTCAGGGACTTATAGCGAGAATGAAATGCGGTTGCATGGAGAGTTATAATAGATTCGGGCTTTTTAGAGAGTAGAGAATGTATGAAGTGTGCGGGGAAGGGGATGCAAAAGTTGAGCACTGGTTGGAGGAGTGTGAAAAGGTGGAAAGGAGTGGGATAAGCATGGAGGTATTGCTGCATGAAAGGGGGGACAAAAGAGCAGTAGCATGGGTGAAGGGGGTGTTTGGGTAAGATGGAGAAAAAGAGAAGGAAAGAGGAAGAAGAATAGAGAAGAAATGCTTGTAAATATTAAGAGGAAGTAAGTGTGCGAAAACTGTAAAAATTGTAAATAGTAGTTAAGTATTAGGTGTAAGCAAATCAATTTTTTAAGGCCAGCAGGCCGAAAAATAAACGTTTATCTATCTATGATGAAAGATCGTACGGGGACTTAAAGGTTAAGTGAAAGTGGGCTCTCAGATAGGTTTATCAAGCTGGTAAAGGTGGAGAGACGTGAGTGGCAAAAGGGCGAAAAGTATATGTGAGCTGGTAAATAGGGTAAGAAGTTTATAGAAGACACCCGAATCGTAAGGGCTCCCTCATTCTCCAAGGGAAGTTGGGCAGCGTGAAGGAACAGGGAGTGAACAGTGAAGATAGGGTTATATTGTGAGGTTGGAAGGGGACAAAGGGCTGAAGGAAGGAGCACTATATGATAGTCTAGATAGGGTGGGGGGGGTGTACAAATAATACAAAGGTGACAAAAAATTATGAGCAAATTGATCAGAGTGGTATTTGGGATTGATATCTAAAATATGTGTACAAAGCTTCTTTGTTCAAGATCAAAGAAAGAAAAAAACAAAAATTATTTGCTTCGAAACTACAAAGAAAGTAGACCTGTTTGCATGTTCTTAAGCACCTGTTGAGTAAATTTTAAGTTTTTTACGCTTCACTCATTGCAAGAATCAATAAAATCATATTCGCCTGTGAAAGGTAGCAAGAGGTTAACTGCCAGAATTGATCGCGATTTTCGCGATTTTTAAACACGTGCCTGCAAGTCGGGACGTGAGCTACTACGCACGTGTACGACACCTTTTTCCTCCACAAGAAGCGTAACTGGGTATCCTGAACCATGTACGTCCAGCATCCTATACTGATATGCTTGTGTATAGTAGTATATCAGACGATTGTAGCTGCATAGAATTCTGCACCTGTTATCCGCATGACAATCCTATTGAAAATTCCTATATAGTACATATAGTTCATATAGTTCATATCCTGGTAGAAATTGGAAGCGAGTATATTTCAGTCTGGATGAAAAATATAGTCTATCCACCGCGCACTTATGACACCAGCCAACTTTAGATGCGTATTTCTTGAAAATTAGATTTTAAAACTTCTGCCTTTAAAAGGGATCTGGTGAGACGTGTTTCAAACGAGAAGGTTCGTATGGGTCATTTTCTAAAAAAAAAGTTGCCCTCTGCGTTGCACGCGTGGCTCGCAAGACTGAGCTCGGAGACCTTCTAATATTAAAGGTTAAAGCATCGACAACTGTAATTTCATGATTGTGAATTGCCTTTCTTTAAAGCTCCTTCGGCGTTAGCTAACACATCCATTAGTCCAAATAGCGAAATTTTCTACATCATCTCTTAGTCTATTATACCAGATGTATATTTATTTTTATTTCTGCACCTTCGTCTGAGATTCATTATTCAGATATTGCAAAAAAAGTACAAATTAAATTGTTTTATGATTACTTTAATATTTGTTCCTTATTTTGCAATTATTTTTATGCTAAGTTACCCTGAAGAATGAATCATTGCAATAAATTTAAATTGTTAAACTTCATAATATGCATTAATATTGAAACAGACTTAGCCTAATTGTCTTTTTTCAATTAGAAAAGTACGCGTCAAATGAAAAAAAATACGAAAAAAATACGCATCCTAGCGTAAAATATTTTGGAGAATAATTGTAAATGCAGTCAGTGTAAAAAGTTATCGTACACCTCTTTTTTGATCATTGATTAAGTTCTCTTAATTTTAATTAGGCCAGAGCAAAAAAATATTTTCTTTAAAAGGTTGATAGCTCTCGAAATTATGTATAAAATGAACCCAGGATGTAGCCCATTTGTCTATTTTGTAAGTAGATATTGCGAAAATAGTGTCAATTTCAATGTTTTCTTAAATGTTTAATAACTTCTTTGAGCAACAAAAATATTTTTGTAGAACATATGAAAAAAATAATTATGAAGTTTTTATCAAATTTTCTCAAAATATGCATGTATTCAGTTTGTATGCTGATTTGCTTACAGATAAGTATAGATAAGTTATTGAACATTTAAGAAAATATTAAAAGCACCCCGCACCAAATATACGTGATAAAAAAAGTCCCGGTGGAATTTTCAAAGTTTTTGATATTTTTTAGTTTATGGTCTCCTGATAAAAAAATCTTTATGGAAAAAACTCAAATTATGATAAGTTTTTGGGCTACGTTTTTTTTAAAAGTCAAAATTTGGTAGATTACCTGTGGAGTGAAATATACCACATACTTTTTCCCCACTTTTTGCATTGCTCTCGTACAATTTTATGCAGAAAAATAATGTTGCAGACGAACAATGCTATGTAGTCGCGTTAAGATTTATAAGCGCTAAGCGTTTGGGCCACGCGCTAAGCGTTTAAGCAACGCGCAAAGTGTTCATACAATTGCATGTTCTCGAGCTTCAAACGCAAAATTCGATTGGTTTTATCAAGAGGCGTTTGGTTGTCTGAATCGATGATAAAAATAGCTAATTTAAAAACGCATGACAAAAGCTACTTTTTTTGAAAGATTGCATCTTAAGTTCGTCGCATACCGCTTAAGTTGAATGGCCAGACAAAAGAATCGATACCGAGCTTTGCAATTTGGCACTGATCAACCAGTTTATGTCAAGCACTCTAAAGCACCTTTTACAGAATTCTTTTGTGCCAACGCTTCCATCTAACCTTCAACGCTAAGCGTTCAATAAAAGCACTCAGACAACAAAATAAACTCTCAGCGTTGCTATTTGGCTTTGATTCAAAGGTTTTAATCAAGCAGTCTAAAGCACCTTATAAAAAATGCTTATCTCGTTCTAACAGTCGCACTTAAACTCCAACGCTAAGCGTTTAAAAAAGCATACAGACAATGAAATCAACACCCAGCGTTGCTATTTGGTTCAGATTAGGCAGTTTAAGGCAAGTAGTCTAATATTTGGTGAAATAAGTGACTAACGACGACTATGACATCAACGGTCATCAAGTAGCACTCAGACACTATGAGTATATTACATCAATATGAATATGTAACATCAGCTGGATTCAAGTGATTCAAGTGACTTTGACATGAAACACAATCAAAGGATTATTGCGGGCTTGAGCTGGCTGATTAGCGCCAAACATCAGCTGTCTGGGTGATTTCGTAAACTCTTAGCGTTGAAGTTAAAGTGGGAGCGTGAGAACGAGACAAATATTACTCATGAGGTGTTTTAGGCTTCTTAATTAAAACTGGTGAATCAAAGCCAAACAGCAATCTTAGGAGTTTATTTTCTTGTCTGAGGGTTATATTAAACGCTTAGCGTTTAAGGTGGTATGGAAGCGTTGGAACAAAAGGAGAATTCTTTAAAGGATGCTTTATAGTGCTTGACATAAACTGGTAGATCAGTGTTAAATTACAACGCTGGGTATCGATTCTTTTGTCTGGCCATTCAACTTAAGCGCTTTGTGACGAACTTAAGATGCAATCTTTCAAACGAAAGTAGCGTTTTTCATGCATCTGTGAATTAGCTATTTTCATCAGCGATTCAGGCATCGCCAGAAGGCTTAGCGCTTATCACATTTACCGCGATTAAATTGCATTGTTCGTCCATACAATTCTTGTTCTGCATAAACTTGCACGAGAACAATGCAAAGGATGAGGAAAAAAGTATGTGATATAGTCCACGCCACAGGTAAAGATACGTACCAAGATCTGACATTTAATAAATCCTAGCGCAAAAACTGTTCATAATTTGAGTTTTTCCCATCAAGATTTTTGGTTTGAAAAACATTAACTAAAAAATATCAAAAACTTAGAAAATTCCATCGGAACCCTGTTTGTTGTGTATTTGGTGCGGGGTCCTTTAAAATATTTTTGCAATATCTACTTAAAAATTAGACAAATCGGCTTCATCTTAAGCTCATTTTATAAAGAATTTCGAGAGCGATCAACCTTTCATGAAAAATTTTTTTGCTCTGGCATAATTAAAATTAAGAAAACTTAATCGGTCATCAAAAAAGACGTATACGAAAAATTTTTACACTCATTGTATAATTTAGGCAACCAAATTTTTTAAATAAAATGTAATTGCACCTTTTGTCGTTTTTCTACACGCCCCTTAAAAAAAGATAGATAACAAATATTTTACAACTTTTGTGTGTTGCCAAGTTTATCTATTAATATTTTTTTGTACCTTGTTTCCCAGGCGGAATAATTACTACGCCTCGTATGAAATATGAGTAATAAGAAATTAGTGGATCTTTTTTTGGATGAACAATTATTATCGTACTTACTATTTAAAAATGCTTACTAAATAATGAAAACCGGAAGAATTATTTAGGATTGAGATTCACAAAAAATTGTTTTTCAATGCGACCCTTATCATTTTCAATGCTTATTTGTTTTTAAAACTATTGATACGCGAAATTTCACGTATTCAATATATCAACAATATTGAAAATATCAATTATACCTATTTTTATCACATCAGATTTAGAATTATGTCACTGTAAATATTTTAATTGTAAGTTCAGTGTTTAATACATTAAATTTAAAATTGCAGTGTTGAAGATATACACTTGATAATTTGATTGCCTAGAAAAAATGTTTGGAAATGGAAAAACATTGAAAAATGTTGCCGTCAATGCAGTTCAAGGTATTTAAAACTGAATAATACTTAAAATTTAAACCTTGGGCATCAATTCTTACATTCAGCAAATTTCTCTTATATAGCCCTGTTTTTTATTCGCTTTGATATTTTTATTTTGCTAAAAATCAGACTAGATTTTACTGTTTTTAGTTTACAATGTAGGGGCATAGCGGAACTTTTGTAATGTTTACTACTTCGCGTAGTAACTAGCATCTACATACCGAACTAAATTTCTTGTATTAATATCTACAGAAGATTGCAATATTTGCAAAGGACTATAGTAACGACGAGAGAGACTGGTGCACTAATTTAGTAAGCGACTTAGTAAAAATTTGGTGCAGTCAGATTGGCAGACGAAAAAAAATAAACCCAACATGCGCCGCATCGCGTTGAAGGTTACGACACACGTATCCTTTACACGGGCATATGATGTAAATGCAGACTTATTTATCATGGGATGTTGAACTTTTTCGCACTATTATGTTTATTTGAATTCCAATTGTGCAGCACACATGATTATATATAGTTTATAAATTATTATATACATGCAGGAATATTATATTACAAGCTGAAGCAGAAAAATATGATTAAAATAAAACTTGCGGGAATCGAACACGGGTCTCCAACGCGGCAACACAGCGCTATTCCATTCTGCTAAACTAGATAATGAGATACAGAAATTTATCTCCCTTATGAAGTAAATGCTAGCACGCAAATTTATTTCTATTAAATTATTCATTAACTATTCACAGCGATATAATTTTCTAAATTTAAGCATTATATCTTAACTTAATAAAATATCCTAATATCGAGGTTTAAAACTAATTTTTTGCTCTCTGTGGAAAATATGTTTTTCAATTGTAACTTTTCGAATTATCCTAATTTATTGTAATAAGGATCATTGCATAAAACCAAGTTAAGTGATTGATAAATTTAAGGAATTTCAGTAGAGCGTTGGTCGGCTGACATCGTTTACACTCGGCTGCACTCGGTGCAACGTTAGGCTCGCTTACTAAGTCATTTACTAATATTCGAGAGCGATCTTCCGAATTTGTCTTACTGCATAATACAAAAAACAGAAAGTGTCATAATATAATTCATATTACTACAGACAATAGCAATTCCTCTTACAAATTTAGTCTTTTATGGTATTTTAGGCTCCCAATTGCGAAGAGACATACGGCCCAACATTGGCCCATAGTCGGGAAAAATATTGCCGAAGCTCGGCTGCCATTATCGCGCCAATGGCGGAATGATAACTATGGCCTGCACTTGGCAGTCAAGGTTTGGCTGCCATTGACGGCCTAACACTGGGTACCAATATTGGATCAAACCTAGCTGCCATCGTCGCGCCATTGCCGGATTGATAACTGTGGCCTTGACTTGGCAGCCACGGCTTCGCTTCCATTGTCGGCCCAACACTGAATACCAATACTGTTATAGTCTAAGGCCTAAGGATATGACAAAAAAGATATTTAAAAAATAAATATTAATTGATTGCGAGTACTTTGAACATAAATATTAATGGCGCTGTTTAGATTGCATACATATATTACATTTTGAACATTATATTACAAATAAAATTCCTAACGCTACGGGGTACTCGTACATCCATATACCTAAATCTATCGCCTAGCAGTCGGGAGTGCTAACCACTGCGGTAACCAATCGCGAACTTCGACAATGTATCAATAAAAAATTTTTTTATCTTTCGTGTAACATTTGTTTATTAGGTGCTAAAAGTTAGACTTGGCGAAATGAAGTGCCAATTCTGGTCTAAGCATCGTTGGAGGATCGCCAAATATAAATTGCCAATATAGGCTGCTAGCACTGGCTCAACATTGGGCCGATTTAAATAAATCATTGTTTGCCGTGGTAAAAGTGCCACTTGGCCCAGTAATGTACTGTCACTGGGCCAGACTTTGGCTGATCCTCGTGAAACATGGTTCCCTGTACTAAAAGTAAGACTTGACGCAATAAAGTGCTGATACTGGGCCAAGTATCGGCGGGGGATCGGCAAATATAAATAGCCAATATAGGCCAACACTGGGCCGTGTATTCAGCTCCGGCAATTCGCACTTGGGTACTTATTACTTCTACTCTTTTTATATAATTTAATTATGTCTCTAATAATTTATCCTATCTAGGATTTTACTATAAAAAATACTAAAACTTCCTATTATCGATAGAAAAATGTCATATAAAAGTAGCATAGCTTACGATTATTGTATTAAAATAGACGAATTATCGCCTTGGTCCCTTGATTGTAACCTAATTTAGTAATTTTTCCAGTACAAAGTTTCTCAGTGTAGTAATAAAGAATATTAAAGCACCTTGATCATATGACCCTCATTGAAAAAATATGTTTTATATACATATGTGAACGATATATTTTTGTACTTGAAATTACCTGTCGAGTAATAAATTACATGTTTTTATCACCCTGCAAAATCCGGATATTACGTCATGCACGATGGGCAAAATTACTTTTATTAGTATAGGTTGCTGAAAGAAAGGATAGACAAAAGAAGGTGTGTTGAAAATAAATTATACATGAAATAGAACAAGATAAAATATTATTAATGAGCGTGGAAAAGAATGTGTATGCACATAGTTATGAGTAAAGTCAAAGGGGCTTCGGTCATTAAAAAAATCGGGGAAACAGCATATCTGAATCTGAATTAATCACTGTAGGTCATAGGCTTACAGCACCATAGGCCATGTGGGCATTATAAATTAAAAGTAATAACACGCATTCTAAATCTGAATTATTAAGAAATAACTAATTAAAAAATACCATATTCTTTACTAATTCCTTGAATAATTTGTGTAACTACGCATTTAGTCAGAAATTGTGAATAATTCATAGCGAAACAATCAAATTAAATTTAAAGTTGATTATTGAGCAAAAACTTCTGGGACCGTCCTTTCCAAATAAATAGGTAACAGTGTTCTATGATACAGGTATTTATTACATTTAGGTGACGCAGAACTAGAATGTTTCCAGAACTGTGAGTATAGGAACTGTTGTGTATAATTGTTTCAGAACAAAAGAGTCACTAATGTTCTGTAATAATAATAATTCAAGAACTGCCGTGTGTTTGTTTTGTTGGGGGGGGGGGGGGGGGGGGGGGGGGGGTCCTCACATAATCAAGATTTCACATCTATATACAAGTGGTATCTCACTCAAAAGTCATATGAAATTGCTTTAACAAAACAAAAGAATTCGTAAGAATCCTAAGTACGATGATGATGAATTCTGATATTGACCAACTGGAATCCTATTTATGGAATCAGGAGCTTCAAACGCTAGAAAGTCACAGCGTTGCGGAACGTTTCACCTACAAATTCGTACAGAGTGCTACCAATTTGTACCACGTTTGACGAATCCGAACGAATCCAAGCAGTGGCTGCGAACCACGGGGTCGTTCAGTGCGTATAACGTATGAGTGACGCACTCACTGCGCAAGTCTGAGATTTGCCCGATCGCTCGGTCGTTGCGGGGACTCCGCTTGAATTCTCTACGAATTCTACCATGAACCCCAATGATTTCCTGCGGTTCCACTCGAAGTACTTACGGACTGCTAATTAACAATTTCTATAAAAAAACAATTGAGAGCGTACGAATTTTTCCTTTTGTTCAAACGATTTTACGAATTCGTGCATTCACTAACGATTTCTTACCAAATTGAAGGAAAATTAATGACAAAGCTTTAGAATTTTCTCAATCTATTTAAAGACCTCACAATTACGAATATAACTCGAATAGTTTTGAGTAAGGACGAACGAGAATTGTTATCTGCAGATCGTATGCGAAATTTCCTAGAGCAAGTATCACACCTTTCTATCAATTATACATTGTTACTTGCATAAGATGAAATCATTAAAAAATAACGAAATATGAAACTGCATTTTTGTTTGCGAATGTTAAAAGTAGGTAATTGGAATTATTAATTCAAAAATAAAATAATAGTTTAATGATATGCATAAAATATGTGTGTTCTTACCGAATGCGAGGGCTACGTTGAAGAAAAATAATTTCGACGCCATTGTAGTTAGTCAGATAACATGGTCCGTTGGTGCTTGAATTTAAGTACCTAGAACATAAAGTTAAAATTAAATTATAAATAATTAATATAAGACTAAACAAAGCAATGGTTAGTTATAGTTAAAACGTTCACAGTACTGTTAAAACTAGAAATCTCTTTTTTTGGTATCATTTGTTTTGCGTCCTGTTTTTGAACATAATAACTGAATGCTATTATTTTTAATGTAAAATAAATTAATCTGGGTTCCCACCTGTGGCGGAGCAGGACATCTAGTCGCCAGGACATCTAATCTAATTTTGTCATATAGTCCAGCCACTTTGGGCGTAAATATCTCAGATACGAAAAATGGTTGAAAAAAACTGTACAGTGCATGTTAATGTGTCTACAGGGTTTGATTGAAAAGTAATGAGCCTTCCCGCGCGGAGCGTCTGCCAAGCGACCAACCGAATCGGCTGGTGGGGGAAAATGATTGGTGGACCTTCCCCTTCCACTAGAAGCCGGTCTCAGTTCGCTGGCAACAGCGGTGCAGTCAACATCGTTCCGCGCGTGAAAGCTGTTTTAAAAGTGTGTTAGGATTTTGCAGTGGCGAAAATGCAGCGATCGTTGGAGTCAATACTATGCTGATCATCTTTTTCGACTCTCGAGGCATCGTCCACAAGGAGTTTGTACCTCCAGGAAGCACTGTAAACGCGGCATTTTACAAAGAAGTGCTCCTTCGGCTGAAAAACCGCGTCGCTCGGGTTCGACCCGACCTCGTCAAAAATTGGACCCTTCATCACGACAATGCGCCGAAGCACACCGCCTTCCTCTGCACCTCTGCATTGGCCAAGATGGAGGTTCCGGTGCTTCCCCACCTTCCCTACAGCCCAGACCTGTCCCCTCCGGACTTTTTCTTGTTCCCGCGCCTGAAAAGAAAGCTGAAGGGGAGGCGTTTCGACTCCATCGAGGGGATCCACATAACTGTGACAGCCGAATTGAACGCGATTCCGGCAGATGAGTATAAAAAATGTTTCCTGCAGTGGAAGGACCGCTACCAGCGGTGTATTGACGCTCAAGGGTCCTATTTTGAAGAATATTAGTTGTATAAGCCAAAAGGTTTACTAAAACTGCTTACAAAAATTAGGCTCATTACTTTTCAATCGAACCCTGTATTTTTGCGTGGATGCATGCTTAGCGATTATTGTGCAAAAATCTGATGAGAAACTGGCAACCTTTATTTGCCTGAAAGCACTTAAATAATGCACTTCGAGTATATAGATCTACTTTGAGAAGCTCCTGTATTGTAAAATTTGCCCAGAAAATTTCGGAATTTATTTCCATTTGTTCTTCAAAGCCTTCAGATCTTACATCTTTTTCAAAAATGTCATATTTTTATAAACGTGACTATGAAGTAGTTTACAAGAAAAAAAAATTATCTTCAATACTACTGCATCTACGAGAACGAGCCAGAGCTGTTATTTTTTATTTTATGTTTATTCTTTTAATGAATGTTTTAATAAAATATGCTCCTCTTTTGTTTCTCATAAACTACACATTTTGAATTGCACGCTCGTATCAATTACTTCTCTGGATGACCATGGAGGGTGCTAAATGTCAAAACCCTCTTTCAATTTGCCTCAAGCCATCTCGTATCCAGTACACATATATATATAATTAAAAATTTGTCATAAGGACAACCGCAGGATTTCGCCGGGAGCGGGTGCTAATCTGAAAAATTGCACCCGCTTCCAGCGAAATCGCGGTAAAATTTCAGCCACGTCTCACAACCGTGAGATAGGTGGTTACAGTCTGTAAAGGAATCAATACGACGATCCAGCAAAAGCCTCGTGCACCCTAAGAACACGGAGCGACGCAAGAACAACCGCCTTCCGCATTTTTCCCGCAAGTGTTCTAGCATATTGTTGACAGGCAGGGATGCTTTTTAGGCTATTAACAAGTGAAAGCTTGGCACCTACAAGAGCGCCGATGATAAGGACGATCAGTTTAACAGAATATTCCGAGTACAATCGTTGCAACTCCCTTATAAGGTTTCGATACATTTCTTTCTTTTCATTCTCCTTGGCTATGATGTTTTTGTCAGATGGTGCCGAAAATTCGATAACGAACATGGTTCGCTTCTCGAAGTCAAGAAGAACCATGTCAGGCCTCGAGTGAGCAACAGAAACAATTGTCGAGAATATAAAGTTCCAGTATATACGGCCCTTCCCATTCTTGACAATTGACTCAATTTCCCTAGGAGCATTTAGAGGAGCGATATTAAGGTGAATGCCGTAGGAGTGACAGAGATGGTAATAAAGTACTCTTAGTGCCGCATTGTGCCTGTGGAAGATATCAATATTCCGCGACCCCCTTGACGGCGTGAGATGTACAGTCGCGGAACGGAAGACTTAAGATGCATGCTTTTGTTCATGTGAATAACCTTTCTTGTCCCGATATCAAGAGATCTGAGCTCGTTCTTCGTCCATGGAACTACTCCAAATGAATAGAGTAGTACCGGGACGGCAAGGATGTTCGTTGCAGATACTTTGTTCCTCGCCGACAGTTCGGAAGACCAAATCTGTCGGATGAGACGTTTGTATCTGCTTCGGAGAGTATCCTTTATAGATGTCACATCCTGAATGCGGCTCCGTGGCACGCCCAGGTATGTAGTATAAGTCTCTCCAGCGCAAAGGTGTTGCCGCACAAGTACCCGTCGGAATGGCCTAATGCTAGAGATAGTGACAATAATGTAAGGCAAAAGAGGAGTGGGCTCATGGTGTCGCCCTGAAAGACACCTCTCTGAAATGTGACCTTGTTAGTTGTCACACGAT
>NC_046661.1:33029128-33030580 GCF_010883055.1 Belonocnema kinseyi | reverse complement strand
ATTTTCTCTGACCCATCTCTCCGTCCGCTCTAGACTTCTCTTAGCGTCAGATAGTATCCGTATTCTCTCAACAATATGCTGCCTGATGGTCAGCAGCTTTGATTTGTTAAGTGTATGATAACGGGTGCGGGGTTCGCGCGCGAACTTTCGAACCTTGGCGGTAAAATTTCTGCCATATGTGATGTAATCAATCACACATTGAATGCTGGACGCGTACTGTCTTGCCCAGCCTATCTTTATGGCAAGTTGATGCATTCGTCTTTTGGTCTTATGATCAGCCGTTGGTTTTGTTTTAGGGTTCGCATCGGCCAAAGCTCTCGCTGCATTATACACACAATAATTGATAGCCCAGAGGTCGGATTCACCGGAAAAATAATGCAGTTTTTATCTCCTCAATCGTAGAAAATCGATGTTCTTTCATGGGTCTCTTCAGTTTTGGGAAAAGAAAAAAGTCACGGTAATCAAAGAAAACAGTTGCAAAACCTTCACATTTGACCGAACTTGACGTGCTTTTTTCGGTCTTGGAGACTTAGGATGCTTCCACTGAGACGATTGGGCTTTAGTTTCGACGTTATAACCATATACCTACGATTCATCCCCAGTTATAACCCTTTTGAGAAAATCAGGATCATTATTGACTTCATTCAACATCTCCTGAGCGATGGTCATGCGATGGATCTTTTGATCAAAATTAATCAGTTTTGGAACAAATTTCGCTAACACACATCTCATGCCTAAAACGTCCGAAAAGATAGCATGGCATGAGCCAACCGATATGCCAACATCTTCAGCAACTTCTCTGATGGTAATTCGTCGATTTTTCAACACCATTTCTTCCACTGCTTGAACGTTTTCATCTGTTGTTGACGTGCTGGGACGTCCAGGGCGAGGTTCGTCTTCGACATCCTCTCGGCCTTCTTGGAACAGCTTGTACCACTTATACACGTTTTTCTTACTCAGAGTAGACTCACCGTATGCAACTGTGAACATTTCAAGAGTTTTAGAGCACTGGTTTCCATTTTTCACCAAAAATTTAATGCAAACTCTTTGCTCCATTTTTTTCGAAAAAAGAAAATCGCCGAGCACACCAAACTCTTCTAACCTTCTACGCCTCTGCCAGAAAAAAAACACGAGCTATATATTCAAAACTTTGAACATATGAAATTTCCGGTCAAAACAAAAATTCGTTGTCATTTCTTGGCTATTCTCGGTCTCTAAAAATTCCTGGTCATTTCCCAGTTTTTCGGGTTTCCCGGTCCAGCGGCCACCTTGTATAATATATATGGAAACAACAAAAAATTAAGCACGTTATTAATATTCTGATATTGCATATATATTTTTATTTTTAAATTGCGCGAAATATTCAAATATCATTAAAATCGCCAATTTCTTTAATTTCTTTCAAATGGGGATGAAGATATAAATATGACTATTATAATATACCATAATTAT
>NC_046661.1:33021975-33029028 GCF_010883055.1 Belonocnema kinseyi | reverse complement strand
TTCGGGACCACCCCTGGACAATTGTCCGCGACTACCTATTTATTTTTGTAACCATATTCAGCAGAAACCCTTGGTACAGGGACCCTCTATCCGTAACCCGAGTACGCGTTCGGTGGCTTTGTCATAGGCCCTTCGGTTTGATTCTAAAGGAATCAAAAAAAAAATATATATATAATAGTATTAATATAATATTCTACAACTGAAAAAACATAACCTCAAAATCGAAGCATCGAAACCTGAAAACATTCAAATCCCAATTTCTTGTTTTTATGATATGACGTAGTTGTAAACCGAGTCTCACGTTCTCTTATGTCTTTCACGTTTTGCTGGAAATTAAATTAAAATATTTTAATTTCTTATGACATCCACGCTTAAGTCAAATCCATTATACATTGCATTTTTAATTGCCTCACTTTTATTTTTCATGGCTTAAGTTAATATTGGCTGTAGAAGCTTGGCTAATGAAATTAACATATATTTTTGGACAAGAAAAGAGTGTATCGAAAGAAAGGAATAGCAGGATAAGCATATGTGCTGCTATGATTTTTACAATAAGGTGGCATTGATGTAAGAATAAATTTGCCAAAAGATTATAACTGAGAAATAATTTCTATGGGAGTTATGGGGATTAGAAAAAAAATCAAAAAATAATTTTTCTCGAAAATAGCTAGGGCGATTTCGATGAACAAAAAATATGTTATCAGTCTCAATAGTAGAATGTCAGTGAAAAATTATGAATTAATTTTCGCGAGTAGAACCGTGGGTATGTGTAGCTAGCGGCCACTACCATTCAGTAGCCACCACCTCAAAAACTAGCGGACTCTCAATTTCGAGTTATAAATTAAAAATGGGAAATGAAAAGTTTAGCAAGACGGCTTTTCTGTCCATCTGAACGCCTGTAGTTTACCTACAATAATTGCAGTTACTAAGTCCCACCACGCGATAGTTACAGTACGATTTCAAATTTGTTTTTTTACTTTAACTATTTCTGTGATCTTCAGTTGTTTTTTTTTATCTATTGGTTCATTTATTATGTTCATTTATTTTTTTATTGAAGGTGCAGTCTAGGTATACTATTTTTTACATTGGATAATTAAACACTAAACTCTTAGTTGGTTCTTATAGTCACACTTTTCAAACTTCATATTTATATGCAATCGTCACTTGTATTTGCAAATAGTAAAACATGATGATGAATTTTAAAAGTAAATGAATTTCATTTTTGCATTAAATTAAGTAAGTTAATTTTCCACGTAGATTAGGTAAATTTTCTACAAATTCTTGAAGTGTTACTGTATGTTCAGGAAGATATTTTGCCCCTAATTATTCGATAAACTAGCAGAATATTTTGAAAAATTTTACACATTTTTTGGAGAAAAGATTTATTAATCTTTAAGTACCCTACCGAAAAGAATCTTTGAGTATATACTAAAAATTCTTCAGTTCAAAGAAGCTCAGAGAAATTCTCCGCAGGCACTCAGGTAGATATTTTCAAAGGTCCAGGATTAAAATTAAAATGTGCAGTTTTGTAAGTTAATCGAAGTACACTTTAAAAAAATGAAAGTATATCAATGTTTCGCGAAATAATTCTCTATAAATATTTCGGGATTTCATGAGAGTAGCCACCCTATAATAATTGTTAGGAAAAAGTAGCTATTTCACAAAAATAGGGACCTCGGAAGGGGATACCGACGTCCTTGCTTTTTTCCACATAGCTGTTAACATGTGGATGATTCGATATCCTGTTCGTTCTGTGGTCCCTTTTGTTGAGTGATGGATACTTTTTTACTAACCCTTTTTACACGTTGGCTATTATCATTAAATCCCGAAATATTCGTAAAGGATTATTTCGCGAAATATTGATCTAATTTCATTTGATTAGAGTGTACTTAAATCACGTTACAAAACTGCACAGTTTAAACCATAACAATAAATTAAGTAAGTCACTTAATTTCAACCAAAAATGGAACTTAAATGCAGTGTCTTATATTTGATATACGAGTAATATCATAATTAACTGACGGGTATGTTGAATTTGGGATGATTTTCATTCGCGTGCTCTGAAATTCAATTTGTGCTGGCAGAAAGGCGTGCGCGAAATGCGATGCGGCGATCCGCAAACACTTGAACAGATTT
Organism: Belonocnema kinseyi; assembly: GCF_010883055.1. Classification (NCBI taxonomy): domain Eukaryota; kingdom Metazoa; phylum Arthropoda; class Insecta; order Hymenoptera; family Cynipidae; genus Belonocnema; species Belonocnema kinseyi. The sequence continues at coordinate 33,026,892 of NC_046661.1, read as the reverse complement.
CGGCGATTTAAGAAGAGGAGCTAAGAGAGCAGCTGAGAGTAGCCAATATGGCGTCGATAGCGCTGGATAGCAGTGTCCTCAATCTTGGGAACTGCTTAAACTGCGCTTGCGCTGCGCCGTCAACTCGATTGGTTCCTGTTAGCGCGCTGATTTTGAATTATATAAATATTCAGATTTAATATTTATAATAAATAATTATTGAGAAATGCCCAAATAGAATCTTGCTAATGCTAAAATAAGATTGTGGAGTTATAGAGACAAAAAATCGATTTTAATGAAAAATAGGTTATGAATTTGGCGATCAGAGATATACATAATTTTTATTTGTGCCAATGATTAATCTCGTCTCTGTCGAGTTTTTAAATTACATTTTTGTTCATTTCCGACAATTGGACTTAAAATAAAATCACTAAAATCTCCAAATTGAATTAAGAATAATTAATTACTGCACTGATATTAAATTTTATTTATACCATTAAAACTAATATTCTTTGCTCAAAACTGAATCTTCTTATTATTTTTTGATCAAAATGTTGAAACGTTTAAAATTCTAAATTAAAGAAAAATTTTTTTCTGAATACAGAATTAATAACTTTTTTGAATGAAAAATGCATTATTTTTTCATCTGTTACTCAAAAATGTTAATTTAGGATCAAAAAATTACTTTGGATGCATTTCTAAGTTATTATTTATCATAAATTTTAAATCTGAATAATTATATAATTCAAAATCAGCGCACTAACAGTGACCAATCGGCTGATCGGCGCGACGCAATCACAGTTTAAAAAGTTCCCAAGATTAGGGACAGTGTTGGATGTCCAAGAAGTTGGCGAAGCCATTTTGATTAAACAAAAAAACAAAAGTTGTGCTGAATTGTGCTAGGTTTGCGCCCAATTGTGCCGCAAAGCTTTTTTTTTTGAAAGTGAAAATTTTAGTCAGAATTAAAAAAAAAAATTCTGCGCTCAAAACGCCATTTTGTTATTTTGAAAAAATAAAAGTTGTGCTCAATTGTGCTAGGCTTGTGGTCCATCATGCCACAATTTTTTTCAAAAAAATTGAAAATTGGAGCTAAAATTCCAAAAAAAGCTTTTCCGGGCCAGCAACGCCATTTTGTTTTTTCGGAAAAAAAATAATATTCTGAATTGTGCTAGGTTTGTGCTCAATTGTGCCGTAACATTTTTTTCTAAAGTCAAAATTGGAACCAAAATTAACGAAAAACGATTTTTTGGGACATTACAGAGAAGAATTTTTAAAATGCAAATTTCAAACATCTGACAACTTTGTTGGATTGTGCTCCGCGTGCAAAACAGTTAGAGCCCTACATACTTTTTACTCAGGTCCATATTTTAAATGACATACTTTTTTCTTTTTCATCAGAATAATTTTTGAAATCCAAAAATTCTAAAAATGCAAATTTAAAAAATCTGAAAGTTGTGCTGGGTTATGTTAGACGTGCAAAACAATTATTGTTTAACACAGATTTTTCTCAGGTTTATAGATTTTTATGAAATACTAGTTTCTTTTTCATCAGAATAATTTTTTAAATCCCATAATTTTCAAAATGCGAATTTCGGAAAACTGAAAGTTTTGTTGTATTGTGCATGGCGTTCAAAACAATTATTGAAATGTCCACTTTTCACTCAGATCTATATTTTTCAATGAAATAGTAGTTTCTATTTCATCAATAATTTTTTAAATAAAAAAATTTCAAAATGCGAATTTCGAAAATCTGAAAGTTGTGCTCTGTTGTGCTAGCCGTGCAAACAGTGCCGTAAAGGCACACTCTTCGCGTCGTTTCAAAAGTTGTTTATATATCTTCATAATCTAGGTGTTCGTTAACTCGTCGGTTTATAAACATTAAAGATTCGTCGGGCGACAGGAGGTTATATCAACTTTTGGTTTTAGTGTAACTTATGTGTTCGTAGCTCGTACATCATATGTGGAGTGAATAATTTTCTTCTTTATACTTGATGAAATATTCAAATACATAAATCGAAAATCGTATCTTTTAAAGGTAAGTTGTAATTCTGTAACACGTACACAGCTTTTAAAATTATAAGTAAAAATGTATTGAAAATCATACAATTTCATCACTGTGGTCATTAATGTTCTTTCGGTTACCTTTAGCAGTGAAAAATCACTAAGAATGAACTAATAAGTGTGTGAACTAATAATTGTGTGTGTGTGTGTGTATGACTTCGTTTTTTGTTATAACTTGAAAGCACCCGAGATCGAATTCACAGCTAGTTTATATTTTTTTCCGGTGAAATCATAGAGAAATTATGAAGTGAATTAGGCTATTTCACTAACACTAGCGAAAATGAAAAACGCATTACTGGTAGAAGTTTCAACTGAAAAAGTGAAATCTACCTACTTTCTGATTTTATTTGACAATTCCAACATAATTTTTTTAACTGATGGTCAACTTTTTCAGCAATGACAGTGTTAGTGAAATAGCTTAAAAGTCACGTATTTGCTGTGAACTTTGAACAATTTAAATGGCCAGAAGTATCCGTGAGACTTCACTGATTTTTCGTGATTTAAATCAAGAAAGTTTTAAATATAGTCTACCATTGTCTTCAGTTGAGAAAAAGTCCTCCTTCAGATAAAATCAACGATGTGAAAGAGACCATCGGGTGCCGAATATAGAAAATTAAAGAAACGAAGAGAAGAGGAAGACAGACAAAATGCAAATCGGAAGCTCATGGACAAATACTATAGATATGTATTTCTACTACAGCGACTTTGGCTCTAACTGAGGCTCCTCTTACATTGCATGTAAATAAAGTGGAAACACCTGTAATTGCACGGACCGAAGAACTTTCAATTCAAAACTCATTAAAAACAGTTCAAATTTCGACAATTTTGTCATCAGAAGAGGCTATTCCATCTTCAGCATCGGAACCACTTCCAACATCAACACCATCAGAAGTGCTTCCAATTTCTGAAAAGAACATAGAAGGGCCAGAAGTTCCGATTGACACATTATCTATAAATTATAACGATCCAACTTCGTGGCCTCCAATGTCTGATAAAATTAAACAAATACTTGTTGCTCATGGTCCAGATCAAGGTAATGACATAGATTTTAAGGAATTACCAAAGAATGCATCGGGAAGAAGGTTAAAAAAAGGCTGGTTTTTAGATAAGCAACAAAATGGCGAGAAAATTGAAAGAAAGTGGCTTATTTATTGTAAAAATAAAAATGCAATTTTTAGTTTTCCTTGCTTAGTGTTTGGTGATTCTAATCGGTCAAAGCATTTAGCGAATTCGGCGGAGGGATATAATGACTGGAAACATTTGATTCCCACATTACCAGATCATGAAAATTTCATTGCTCATCGTGACAATTATGTTAAGTTGAAGCTTCTTGAAAAAATATTAAAAATAATGTCCTTATTGATGATTACGGAATCAGTCAATTTGAGGAAGAAAAAAAGAAGTTCCGTGAAATTTTAAAAGTCATTATTGACGCTATTTTATTTTGTGCTTCAAACAATCTAGCGTTTAGAGGATCAGTTTAACAAATTTGAAATCCTCAAGCAGGTATATTTTTAAATTTAATCGAATTTGCCAGTCATTATAATCCAACTTTGAAAGTCAGCATTGAAAATCATAAAAAGGGTTCTGTATCTTATTTTTCTCCAAAAATACAAAACGAGGTATTCGAGTTATTAGGTAATTTAGTTTCACATTTTTCCCCAGTTCAACCTCGCGTTGGGAAAATTTGATGAAGAAATTAAAACTGACAATAAAACGTTTATCTGATACGAGGTGGTCCGCAAGATCTAATTCTATTAAAGCTTTTTGTTTGCATTTTGCAGAGATTTTAGAAGAATTACATAAATATTCGTGTGATCAGTCAAATCCAAATGCTATAGCAACCGCAAAAGGTTTAATAATTCAAATGAATTTTCAATTTAATTGTGCTCTTTTGATTTGGAACAAAATTCTCCAAAAAATTAATGTAATTAACAAAGCATTACAATCCAAAGGCATGACACTAGATAAGTCGATGAAATTGCTCGACGGACTTTGCAATACTTTACAGAAAATGCGTGGCGAAGGGTTTAATTCTGAAATTGAAGATTCGGTAAAAATAGCAGAGAGTGTAGGTATCCAAGCTAGCTTTCCCAATAAGAGAAACCGTAAAGCAAAGAAAATGGACTTAGATGAGTCAGAAGATGATGGTTTTAATCAAACTTTAAAACAAAAATTTGATCTGCAAATAAATCAAGTTCTAGACACGTTATTAACACAAATAAAATGGCGTTTCGCGGAAACAAAACAAGTTGTTAACAATTTTTCCTTTCTTCATGGGGATACTTAAAAAAAAAAGCGTTGCAGATATAAAAAAAGATGCAGAAGCATCAGCACATAGATATGATCAGGATTTAGGCGAGTTTGATATTTAATGTGAAATCGAAAGCTTTAAACATCAAGCGCCAAAGCTCACTTCCGACTTCTTTTCTTGTTCACCTTTAGATGTGTTGCAATTGCTTTTTGATTTCAATTTAACTGAATCATATCCGAATCTGTGTATTGCACTGTGCTTATTTTTAACGTTGCCAGTTACGGTTGCTTCTAATGAAAGAAGTTTTAGTAAACTTAAGTTAATCAAAACCTATTTAAAATCAACTATGGGACAAATACGATTAACAAGTTTGGCTAAGTTGTCAATTGAAATCGAAATCGCAAAATTCCTTAAATATGATGATTTGATAGATGAATTTGCAAGCGTGAACGCAAGGACACAGAAGTTGTTACTGTGATTTTAGAAATTAGTCATACTTATTTTGATATATTTTTACATATTGTAAATTTTATAAAAATGTATTTGAAATAAAATGATCATATTTGGCTAATTCATTGCATTTATAATTTTGACCATGAAATTAAAATGATTTTTTTGCACGG
>NC_046661.1:33021114-33021965 GCF_010883055.1 Belonocnema kinseyi | reverse complement strand
TACTTTTCCCCAGGGCGTCAAAATTCCCCGTTACGACACTGCGTGCAAAACAGTTATTCTCTTACCCACTTTCTACTCAGGTCTATATTTTTGAAGGAAATACTAGTTTCTTTTTCATCAGGATAACGTTTAAAATACAAAAAATTTTCAAATTGAGAATTTCGAAAATCTGAAAGTTGTGCTGGGTTGTGCTAGGTGCGCAAAACAATTGTTGTGCAACCCACTTTTTACTCAGGTAAATATTTTTTAATAAAATACTAGTTTCTTTTTCATGAGAATAATCTTTATAATTAAAAAATTTTCAAAATGTGAATTTCAAAAATCCGAAAGTTGTGCTGGGGTGTGCTAAGCGCGCAAAACAGTTATTCTCTTAATTATTGATGAAATAGAAACTACTATTTCATCAAAAAATCTAGACCTGAGTGAAAAGTGGGCATTACAATAATTCTTTTGAACGCCATGCACAACACAGCACAATTTTCAGATTTCCGAAATTCGCATTTTGAAAATTTTGGGATTTCAGAAATTATTCTTATGAAAAAGTAACTAGTATTTCATAAAAAATTATAGACCTAAGGAATAAGTGTGTAAAAGAATAATTTTTTTGCACGCCTAGCACAACACAACTTTAAGATTTTCGAAATTCTCGTTTTGAAAAATTTTTGTATTTTAAAAATTACACAGGCCAACAATTCTCAGAACCAGAGACCAGACCTACTATACCCGAAGGTTTTTGCTGCGCTGAATCCGAATCGTAAAGAACTACTCTTTACCTTCAAAATGCGATGCCTAACTTTTTGATAAGATTTTTCATAGCCGAGATATGGCGGATTCAAATATGAAAAATTTCA
>NC_046661.1:33013857-33021014 GCF_010883055.1 Belonocnema kinseyi | reverse complement strand
CTGAGGTCGGATTCGGATTCAGCGCAGCAAAAACCTTCGGGTATACTAGGTCTGGTCTCTGGTTCCGGACCTTTGTCAAATTTTGTCGGCCTGTGTTATTCTCATGAAAAAGAAACTAGTATTTCATTTAAAAATATTGACCTGAGTAAAAAGTAGGTAAGAGAATAATTGCTTTGCACGCCTAGCGCAACCCAGCAGAGCTTTCGGATTTTCGAAATTCACATTTTGCAAATTTTTTATTTTAAAGATTATTCTCATGAAAAAGAAACTAGTATTTCATTAAAAAACATTGACCTGAGTAAACAGTGGGTAAGGGAATAATTGTTTGGCACGCTTAGCACAACCCAGCACAACTTTCAGATTTTTTAAATTAGCATTTTAAAAATTTTTAGATTTTAAAAATTATTCTCATGAAAAAGAAACTAGTATTTCATTAAAAAATATTGACCTAAATAAACAATGGGTAAGTGAATAATTGGTTTGCACGCTTAGCACAACCCAGCAGAGCTTTAGAATTTTAGAAATTCGCATTTTGCAAATTTTTTTATTTTAAAGATTATTTTCATTCAAAGAATCTAGTATTTCATTTAAAAATATTGACCTGAGTAAAAAGTGGGTAAGAGAATAATTGTTTGGCATGCTATTGTTTTGCATGCCAAGCACAGCCCAGCACATCTTTCAGATTTTTTAAATTCGCATTTTTAAAATTTTTGCATATTAAAAATTATTCTTATGAAAAAGAAACTAGTATTTCCTTAAAAAGTACAGACCTGAGTAAAATGTAGGTAAAAGAATAATTATTTTGCACGTTTAGCACAACACAGCACAAATTTCATATTTTCAAAATTCGCATTTTGAAAATTTTGGGATTTCAAAAATTATTCTTATGGAAAAGTAACTAGTATTTCATCAAAAATTATAGACCTGAGTAATAAGTGTGAAAGAATAATTGTTTTGCACGCCTAGCACAACACAACACAACTTTAAGATTTTCGAAATTCTCGTTTTGAAAAATTTTTGTATTTTAAAAATTATTCTGATGAAAAAGAAACTAGTATTTCATTACAAAATATTGACCTGAGTAAAAATTGGGTAAGAGAATAATTATTTTGCACGCTTAGCACAACCCAGCAGAGCATTCGGATTTTCGAAATTCGCATTTTGCAAATTATTTTATTTTAAAGATTATTCTCATGAAAAGAAACTGGTATTTCATTTTAAAATATTGACCTGAGTAAGCAATGGGTAAGACAATAATTATTTTGCCGGCTTAGCACAACCCAGCAGAGCTTTCGGATTTTCGAAATTCGTATTTTGCAAATTTTTTTATTTTAAAGATTATTCTCATGAAAAATAAACTAGTATTCCATTTTAAAATATTGACCTGAGTAAAAAGTGGGTAAAAGAATAATTGTTTTGCACGCCTAGAATAACCCAGAAAAACTTTCAGATTTCCGAAATTCGCATTTTGAAATTTTTGAATTCTAAAAATTATTCTAATGAAAAATAAACTAGTGTTTCATTTAAAAATATTGACCTGAATAAAAAGGGGGCGAGAGAATAATTGTTTGGCATGCTTAGCATAAACCAGCACAACTTTCGGATTTTTCAAATTCACATGTTGAAAATTTGTTGATTTTAAAGATATTTCTCATGAAAGAAACTAGTATTTCATTAAAAATTATTGACCTGAGTAAAAAGTGGGTTGGACAGCTATTGTTTTGCACGCCTAACACAACCCAGCACAACTTTTAGATTTTAAAAATTTTTGGATTTCAAAAATTATTCTGTTGAAAAAGAAACAAGTATTTTATTTAAAAATTATGTTTAATTTTAAAATGTTACGGCACAAAATGTTTTCGACAATTTTGTGAATATTTAAATTTTAAAAACTGATAAAATGATAACGTGAATTACCAAAAAGCACAATCCAACAAAGTTGTCAGATCCTTGAAATTTGCATTTTAAAAATTCTTTTTTGTACTGTTCCAAAAAATGTTTTTTCGTTAATTTCGGTTCCAATTTTGACTTTAGAAAAAAATATTACGGCACAATTGAGTGCATACCTAGCACAATTCAGAATATTTTTTTTCCTGAAAAACAAAATGGTGTTGATGGCCCAGAATTTTTTTTTGCATTTTTGCTCCAATTTTCATTTTTTTTGTAAAAGAATTTGCGGCACGATGGACAACATGCCTAGCACAATTCAGGACAATTCTTATTTTTTCAAAAAAAAAAACAAAATGGCTTGTCTGGCCCAGAATTTTTTTTTTAATTTTGACTAAAATTTTAAATTTAAAAAAGAATTTAGCGGCACAATTGGAAACAAACCTAGCACAATTTAGCACAACTTTTGTTTTTTTGAAAAAATAAAATGGCGTGGCCAACTTCTTGGACATCACTGCTGGGTAGTATTGATCAACACGGAGCTCATGGTAGTCGTTTCGTCAACGTTTTCTATTTTGATATATGTACTTAGATCTATAACGGATTTTGATTATAAATAGAATAATCGTACATATGTGATAAAAAAGATATAAAAAAGGATTGAAGATTTGCGTTCTGTACATAGTAGTTGGAAATGGATATAAGTGCCTTGTTTAGTGTCATTAAGTTCTTTTTTGCTTCTACTAATCTCATCGACTTGGAGCATAAAATAACTCGATTTATCAGGCACAAATTAATCATTAATACAATGCTCACATTTAAGAAATATATTTATTTCCTGAAATTATTTAATTTTTAATTTTATATAATTGCATGTTCCTAATAACTGAATGATTGAGCATAAATTTTATGAATTTCAACAATCAGCTAACTTAAATTAACCTATAAGTTTCATTTCACACGCAATCGTTGACGGAAAGTCAACAATCTTTCTGTCTTCAACTAACCTAACCTATAAAGTACATTTTACGTACATAAGGGAGTTGAATTTCAACCAAGTACGTTACTTAAAGTCATGTTATCATCATCAGTTGACTTTCAACTGGCAAATGACCCTTTTGGTCACATCTGAAAGTCAACCGAGTTTTTCTACTGAAATTCAGATTTTTTGTATTACTGTGCATGCATCGGTGTTTCATATTTTTTTGTTTTTCTATTGAAGGTATATGCTATGTGTACTATTCTTTCCGTTGCACAGTCTAATACCGCGTTGGGCACAGTTGGTTCCTATAGTATGAGGAAAGGCTTTATCATCAAATCAGTAAGAAATTGACGACAATGAATCCAACGAGTCTCGTTATGTAACAAAAATTCGTTGGGCATATACTAGTTATCGTGCGCGGCCAGCATCTGGATGCGCTCTTCGGAGTAATGCAGCAAGCACTAAGAATAGTTGATTCATGGTATAAGGAGACTGGACTATCAGTCAATCCGAGTAAGACGGATACAGTTGTGTTCACCAGAAGGTAAAAATGGGGAACTACGGGTATATTGAAACTGGGGGGACAAAAACTCGAAATCAAAGGGCAAGCCAAATACCTAGGAGTCATCCTGGATAAGAAGCTGTCATGGAACGAGCACTTGGAAAACAAGTGCAAGAAACTAGTAGCGACTCTTTGGCTCTGTAGAAGAGCCATAGGAAAAAACTGGGGCTTGAAACCAGAGATACTTATGTGGATCTACACAGCGATCCTGCGACCCAGACTAACTTATGCGGCTGTCGTCTGGTGGACCAGGATCGAACTTTCTACTGTGAAGTCCCGACTGGAAAGAATCAGGGGACTGATTCTGAGAGGTATCACTGGAGCCTCGAAGTCGACACCCACGATGGCCCTGGGGGCACTAATAGGATTGGAGCCCCTCCATCTCACCATAAAAGTCGCGGCTGCGAAGGCGGCCTGGAGACTAAATATGGTAAACGATAGCAGTATGTCGACAGTTATGCGGATACCAATCGAGATCATGAAGAGGCCGACACTGAGCATGCCCAGGGACAAAATGTCCACTTTCCACTACATCTTCGACAAGAAATACCGGGTTAGCCTATCCACAAAAGAGGAATGGGCTAACGGTGAGGCACACCTGCCCAGTGACGGAGACAACTGGTTCACAGATGGCTCCAGGAACAAAGAGAACGCTGGAGCAGGTGTATACCGTAGAAGGAACGGAATGGGTTTCACATTTGCGATGGGGTCCTACGCAACAGTTCTACAATCTGAGATTATGGCCTTGCTCCAGTGCAACTATAGGGCAATGGAGTACGGCAGGAAAAGAAACATTCGTATCTGCTAAGATAGCTGGGCTGCTGCTATCACGGCTCTGAATGGAATGACGACTACGTCGCTGCTAATGTGGAAGTGCTTTGAGGCACTGAATAAACTAGCGGCAGAAAACCGAGTCACTCTGCTCTGGATCCCTGGACACAGTGGCATCAAGGACAATGAAATATCAGACAGGTTAGCAAAGCTAGCAACAAAGGAAAATTTTAGTAGACCTGAGCCAGTTGTAGGCATTTCCAGTAGGTTGGTCACTGAAGATATTAACATTTCGCCGACCGAGGAACATCAGAATAAGTGGGATGCGGTCTCTGGCTGCAGACAGACTAAAACACTCTTGGGCTCAAAGCTAAACCCTCATCGAGTGAAAGAAATTCTTAAGTTCGGGAGGAAGGAAGTCAAAATCCTAACAGAAATGTTTATAGGACATGGAAACCTCCGGTACCACAGACACAAGATAGGGCTTGAGGGAAGTCCCCTCTGTTGTCTGTGTGAAAAAGATAATGAGTCTTCCACTCATACCCTCTGCCACTGCCCCGCGATTGCGGGGAAAAGTGTAACACTCACAGGCAGTTTTTGCATCAGTGAGTCTGGAATATCGGCCAACGCAACAGCGTGGCCGCGGTCCTCTCTCTATGGAGAGAACTTTGGGGCTACTCTTAAGGCTTATAAGTGGACGCAACGGGATCATCCAAGCATCAGGGGCTGTGACGGTCTCAACCCAGAATATATAATATATATTGCATCCATTATATTTTATACTTCATATTGTGTGTATTATTGTACATGATGAAAATAAATTATATAATTAAGTATGTGATATTATAATTATATATAGAATAGAATAGAATTTATTGTCTTCATTGTATACTTTTACAAGTTTGTACAATATTCGTTTGTCCTCTTAAATTTTCAAATGAAACGTAGCTACATATTTTCTCTCTTAGAATTTTTACCTGTACAGATAATAATTAAATCATTCAATCATTACATATTTCTATGTCTATATTACAGTTCCTCTTGTCCTTAGGTGAATTACTCCTCTTTATCGCTATTTTCTTCGATATTATAATTATATCAATATTAATATTAACTAGCTGTAAATGATTGTGCTGAAGTTTTTAAGCGTTTGATGTTGGATTTATCTACTAAAACAAACAAATTTAAATAGCCTCCGGACTTTCGAAATTATAAAATTTGTTTATGAGAATCATTTAGAATTAAAAAATATTATACTTTTTTCAGGACTACTTGGGACTTCGATTTTTAAGATTTAAAATTATTAGCAATTTCAAAAAGTCTTAATACAAAATTTTGTACTAATTAATATTATTATAATCATAATATCATAAATAGTTAATTATATATTATATTAATTCTATGATAATGTAATGAAATATAAGTATAAAATATATCTGGCGTAATAGTATTAATCACGGAATTAATATTCGGATATTTTATATAGAAGAATTAATCGCGCGAAACATTGAAATCATTATAATCGCCAATTTCTTGCATTTCTTTAAAACGCGGAATAGTTGAAAGAATATTAATATTAATACTGTTCTATGTAAAATTTAAATTATCTACCAATTTGAAATTGTTCCCATTGGATGGAAATTCTTTAGCTTGAATTATATGTTGTCTTTTAAAGGAAATAAGATGACATGTATGTAACCGATTTCACGGAAAAAAATTTTTGACAATGTTGTGAATATTAAAATTTTAAAAACTGATAAAATGATAACGTGAATTACCAAAAAATTGTCCAAGTTTTTGTTTAGTGTGTGATATTGTTTAAACTAAAAAGAAAAAGGTAAACATTTATATAATAAATCTATCAGTGTTACCTATCTATAAATATTTATATTAATAGTTTAAAAGAAAAAACACTTTAAAGAAATATGTGGATAATTTTTTGACAACACACCTGATCGTTTTCTTAAATTCAAAGAGATGAAAATTACACGTTTTCTTAGGATTCCTAGGATAATTGAAAAGAACTTTTAAATTTAAAAAATTAATTTAAGGGAATATTTAGCAAGTTTTTCAAAGATTTAAACAAAATATTCAAAAAAGATTTCAAGAAAACTATCTAAAATTTGCATCATCATTTTTAGTCTTTTTAAAACTCCTAAATATCTCTTAAAATTACTGAAATTTTTCCTACAAATATTAATTTGTAAATTATACATCAAAATAAAAAAATTTCACTTACAAATTACGCATTTTTCAAATACTACAATTAAAATTGTTACGTTCAAAGTTTCAAGGCTCTTCGAAATTTTAACGTCTCCAGGTTTTCTATGTCAAACAAGTGAGTTAAAGATTCTTTACTTTTAAATATTTGGTTTCAATTTACTTTTTTTGAATAAAAATTCAAATATTGCTAAATATGCAATAATTAATCTTTTTTTTTAATAAACATTCTAAAATTTTGAACTGCTTTAAAATCGTTATGTCAAATCTTTTTTGTTCACTTTTTATTACTAACAGTACAGATTTTGAATTACGCATTGTAAGCTAAATAATAGCATAATTGACAAACATTGCAATTCCACTAATTATTTTAAAACTGTTAAAATCGTCCGTGGACAGATTTTTTTTCTACAAATTTCTAAAATTCCCGGTCAAAACAAAAATTTATTGTCATTTCTTGGTTTTTCTCGGTCTCAAAAAATTCCTGGTCATTTCCTAGTTTTTCCGGTTTCCCTGTCCACCGGCCACCTTGTATAATATATATGTAAACAACAAAACATTAATCACGTTATTAATATTCTGATATTGTATATATATTTTTATTTTTAAATTGCGCGAAATATTCAAATATCATTAAAATCGCCAATTTCTTTAATTTCTTTCAAATGCGGATCAAGATATAAATATGACTATTATAATATACCATAATTATTATATTATCGTTAATAATAATAT
>NC_046661.1:33003039-33013757 GCF_010883055.1 Belonocnema kinseyi | reverse complement strand
ATTTATGTAATTTATATTTTATACTTGAAATAACGTAACCTCAAAATACGCACATATAAAGAGGCGCGCGAAATATTCAAATCATGAAAATCGCCAATTTTTTGAATTCCTTTGAAATACAGATCAAAATAGCACAAGAAGACTTTTATAATATGATATAATATAATACAATTATAATATTAACATTAATAATATATATAATATTATTAATATAATATTCTACAACTAAAAAAACATAACCTCAAAATCGAAGCATCGAAACCTGGAAACATTCAAATCCCAATTTCTTGATTTTATGATATGACGTAGTTGTAAACCGAGTCTCACGTTCTCTTATGTCTTTTGTAGCAGTTTCGTAATAACTGTAAAAGAGGCCGGTCATGTATTTTCGGGTGGGGAATAGCCAAATAGAAAATTTTTTATTTTGAATAAATGCACTCTCTTAAAATTGTGCTTCGATATGCAGTTACTACGAGGTCCGGAAACGTACTTAAATATAAGTAATTCATATCAATTTATTATAATTTTACGATAAAAAAGAATTTTAAACCTACAAACTACAAATAACGCTGCGATTTTGAACAGGGGGGGGGGGATAACTCTCTTTTTATTATAACTTCAAAGATTTAGGCCTAACATAAAAACACACAAAAGAGAGATGCATGTATATATGTATGTGTATGTGTATATATATATATCAGTGTTCCGACCACGATACTCTCTGTATCCTGTTCACAACGACAACATAACCTTGCGACCAGTCTAATATTGCTACCCTAGCAATATGGAGTGTTTCGTGTATTTGTTTATTTTTATTGTCATAAACGAAGGTAATGAAGTTTGATGGTCAGACTGACTCACGCAGAAAGACTTGACCTTCTCAGCATGAAAACAATAACATAAACCTAAGACGACTATCTCGGTTCTAGTTCTACCTCCCCCCGCTCCCAACCCTCCCTTATAAACTGAAGTTTTTGGTGGGACTGACGTTACAACTACAATCTCCACAATATGACGATTTGATACTTAGCTTTGACATGATTTCAACTCAGAAAATAAACTAATTGCATAAAGGTAATAGTTGGGCGTATAATCTAAACAATGAATCATACAAAATACAAAATAGCCTCGGAAAGGACTGGAAATTTTAATGACAAAAGGCATGCACACGGAAAATCTAAAGGTCATGTTTCAGGCGACGAATGGAGACTGGGTGTTTAGAATGCTAGGGGAGTAAATGATCTCAAGGTAAAAGAATTGCGTGAAACTATGAACGTAAGTAAACAAGGAGTAGGTCGGATTTTGAATGAAAGAGCAAAGCAGCATCTCGGAGACCATGGTTTCGTATCTTCCAGATTGCTGTGGGCTAGAATGAAAGTAAGAATCAGAAGACTATTTATCATAGCATGCTACGCGCCAGTAGATAGTGATCCTAGAGAAGCAAAAGACGCCTTTTGGGACACTTTAAATGACACAATTAATGTTTGTGAACATGGGGAAAGAATAATTCTACTAGGAGACATGAACGGATGTGTGGGCATCCAAAATCAGGAAACAGAAAGAGTACTAGGTAATTTTGGGGATCCAAGAACAAACTATAACGGAGATAAATTAGTTGGTCTATGCTTAGAAAGGGTTCTGTTTATTACAAATACTTCATTTAGGCATAAAATAATCCACATGCACACTTGGTCTAAAGGAAAAAGCCGCAGTATAATTGACTTTGTTGTTGCGGATAAGAGACTAAGAGAGTTTGTCAAAGATACAAGGGTCATGAGGGGTCCTGGATGAAATACTGATCATTATCTTCTGATCTCAATAATTAACTTAGGTCGTGGATGGAGAAAAAAGAGAACCAAGAAAACAAAACAAACGCAAATCAAAAGTGAGAACCTACAGAAACCGGATGTGCGAATAGATTTTCAAAATAAGATAATCGAAAGCATAGATGGGGCAACATGGGAGGACCGTATAAAAACAAAGATATAGAGGGCGCTTGGACAATGTTACGAGAGATCCTTGTTGCATGTACGATCGAAGTGTGTGGTACCGCAGTTGTAGGAAGAATGCCTGGTGATGCGTGGTGGAATGATGAAATTTAGGCTGCCCAAAAAGAAAAAAGAGAAGCGTACGAGAGAACTTTGAACATCGCAGGTCTTAGAAATGAGGAAAGAAATAGAAGTAGAAATGATTATAGACACGAAAACAGGATACTCAAACGATTAGTTAAGGAACATAATGATCCAATTAGAGCAGGAGAAGAGACGGAAATACAAAACGACTTTGAAGGAAGCAAGAAACTGCTTCATAACAAAATAAAAGGAAACAAAAATACAGAATTTGTCAATATGAAAAATAGTTGGGCGGAAATGGTATATAATGCAGACGGAATACTAGCGGCTTTCTGAGACTATTTTAGGAGAAAATTCGGAGATGAAGCTATAGGACACCACAACTGCGACGTTAAACACGATGCGATAGAAAGCTCAATTGAGAAAGTCTGTGTCACTGAAGTTAGGGATATAATTAAGAACTTGAAAAACGGTAAGGCTGCCGGAGTAGACGGTATTAACGCTGAAATGCTTAAACACGTTGGCGAGTGCATACCACATAGACTGTGCGAATTGATAAATTTATTTTTTGAGATGGGAGACGTCCCACACGATTGGAAAAAGCGATTATCGTACCAATATATAGAAGAAAGGGAGATAAAAGCGACTGCAATAATTACAGAGGAATTAGCTTATTAAGCATCGTAAGTAAAATATACTCAAAAATACTTATTCGTATGGTAATGAAAATAACAGAAGCAAAGATTTGGGAAGTCCAAAGTGGGTTTATGCCAGGAAGGTCATTTACGGATTAAATATTTAGCTTAAGGCAAATAACAGAAAAAAGTTTGAGAGTAGGAAGAAAAGTTTTCTGTGCATTTGTTGACCTAGAAAAAGCTTTTGACAAGGTAGATAGAAGTCAACTTTGGGAAGTTCTGAAAGAGTATGGAGTCAATAGATGGCTCCTACAAGCTATAAAAACAATATATACAGGTAGCAAAGCGAGTGTAAGAGTGAATGGGAAATTGAGTGACTGTTTCGATATTATTCAAGGAGTTAGACAAGGATGTGTTATATCTTCATGGTTATTTATATTATTTATGAACAAGTGTTTAAGAATGACACTTTTCGACGGAGAAGGTGTGGATATCGAAACAGTAAGGGTACGTGGATTAGCGTTCGCAGATGATAAGGTTGTTATGGCAGAGTCTATCGAAGACTTACAAAGAATTTTGAATAAACTAGATACAAGCATGAAGAGCATGGACCTCAAAATTAACGCCAATAAAACAAAAACTATGGTGTTCGAAGAAAAGAGTAAGAAAACACTTTGCAATATTTTATTAAATGATGAGAGAATTGAACAAGTTGATAAGTTCGTATACCTTGGTAGCTTATTTATTATGGACGGGAAAATAGATGAGGAATTAGATAGACGCATAAAAGAAGGTAAGAAGGTTATAGGTAGAGCAGGTCCCCTTATCAGAAGTAAAAATATATGAAATAAAGCTAAAATGGCAATACATAATTCTATATTTGTACTGACTGCACTATACGGTAGCGAGACATGGACTTATCAAGAAAAAGATAAAAGTAAAATTAACGCAATGGACATGAGATTCATGCGCATAATATGCGGGAAAACTCTGATGGGCAAAGTGAGTAACAATATAATTCTAAAAGAATGTGGTGCAGAATAGACGTTAGTAGACACATGGGAAAGAAATCGGTTAAGATGGTTCGGACGTGTTGAGAGAATACCAAATGAACAACTGACGAAACAAGTGTATCAAGGTAAAGTAAATGGCATCGTGCCCAGAGGTAGACCGCGGAAAGAATGGTTAGAATGTGTGAATGAGACCCTATTTAGAAGAGACATAAGAAGTCACAGAAACATGAGAGTCTGCATGAAAAAATGCATGGACATAAAAAAAGCTAGAGAAATATGCCAGAACAGGAAAGTATGGCGGCAAATAGTTAATAAAAAGAGTGTCAGTAGAGTCAATGACGCCTGAAACAAAAGACCTTGGCCACTAATGGACCCAAGTGGGGAACCTTACATAACGACTTTGTGTGGATCTTCACTCGGGGTGATTGCTAAATATATTGATCAGCAACCTGGGTCGGAGCAGTGTTGCGGAACGAACGTGTTATTTACATAAATAATACGAGAATGCTGGATCAATCTGAAAATTCTCTATCCCTACCACACACTACTCCTTTCCTCTACCGAGTGAGTCACGCCTACCCCGAAAGTGCACCTTCGACTTTTCAAATTCAGAAGAGGAGAAATGGGTTGCGCGCGCAACCCAGTCATGTACATCGTCTCCTGCAGTATTCACATGGACATAGACCTATGATAGTATTGGAGTGTACCTCGTTTCAGATCTGGGATCACTGGGCCAATCTTGCACGAATATCAAGGAAGATGAGGACACCAGCGACATTGACGACAGAGTCGGTATCCAAGTTGGGCGCTTTTTTAGAGATGAGCACAACCAAGGGCTTCAATCAGAGAGCGAGTCTGCTGAATCAAACGACAATGATGATGAAAATGAACAGGAAAGTAGAGATAAACCGATGGAGAACGAAACTCAACCATCAAGTTCAGGTGTGAGAGCATCTAAGCGTAGAAAAATGCAGGACTAGCCTTCCACCGATGAGGATGACCACGAAAAGGAGAGTAAAGGTGACTTAATGTAGGTCGAACCTCAGAAATCAACCTCAGGCTTGAGAAGATGTAAGCGTGAAGGAATGCAGGATAAGCCAATTCTAAATTAATCAGTCGGCTGGAACTTTTTTTGGTAATATAAAACTCTGAGTGTATTCTAAAGATTCTCTAGGGCCAAAGAGGCTCAGAGAAATTCTCTGCAGGCACTCGAGTAGATATATATAAAGGTCCAGGTAGTTCTTTCAAATGTTTTAAAGGCTTTAAAATGTCCTTTCCGAAATTAAAATAGAGATACGATCATAAATAACAAGCAGAGAGGCTGAAATTGAAATAAGAATTATATCATAAATAACAAGCAGAGAGGCTATATTAATAGAGTAGCCGGCACTCAAGGGTCCTTTGTTAAGCTTTCAGATTAAAATTTAGAAGTAAATTTTTTAAATTTCCTAGTTAACAGCCTAAAACATAATAATTCGAAATCTACGGGTTTCGATGATTTCACACGTCTAACTTTTTTTTTTAAATGCTTAAAATTTAAATTAATACGACGTTTCTCGTACATGGAATGAGATACGTCAAAGAAGACAACATATTTGAATCCAGCTAGAAAATTGTATATTAGTATATAAGTTATAATTATAAGTAAGTATAATGAGAAAATTCATTAATTAAAAAAAAAGTTTTAATAATATGAAGAGAAATTTAAAAAGGGAGAGTCGGATTAGCGACGGCCAACTACTATAAATAACTCTGCCCCAGCGCCGCATTAACATTTTTTCGGGACATGCGGCTAAACCTCGAAGGGATCCTCTAAAGGGCAGAGAAAATCACAATTTCGCTGTAAACTTTATTAATTTTCTGGGGTCAGGGGCCCCCTGCGGCTTGGGGCACTAGCCCCATCGTGCCCCTTGGTAAAACCGGCGCTGCTCTGCCCACCCGGTACGTGACGAATATAAAAGGAACATTATATTACCGTCGCACCACTCTTAAAAGGACCATTAAAAGGACCTTGAAAAGGACCCAATTCTCTCAGACTATCTTAGATACTAAATCGTTTCAAATCGACTCTGTTTATAGTCTCAAATGAGCCAGGCTATTTCGCTAGAGAATACTCAGGGATTTTTATCGGTAGGGTACATAATAATTTTACGTAAGTTTTTCTTGAAACTAATCCTAGTTCAATTTTTTGATTCACCTGTGGCATTCTGGTTTTTTTTACATTTCACCGAACAAGCTATTGTCTACATTTTTCGAGTAAGTGGTTTCAAATATACCAGAAACTTTAAGGACCATACAGCTCGGGGCTCTGTACGAACTTACGATAGTTCGACGCAGGCATAAAGCAGGTATAAAGCAGGTATACGAGGCGGCGCCGTACCTACATATTGCGGGCTCCTACACCAAAGGAAAATATGATTTGATGCAGTACCGAAAAGCAGTACGGCACTGAAAAGGGATCGACCAACGGAGGCGCTGATATTCCAAGTGTGAGTGTGTGTACGCCGAGACTAAAGTAACGAAGACCGGTTTTAAAAGTTTCTGGTGTACTTACAAGTAAGTTTTTAACATTTTTTACCGATTTTTGGACATTTCCCGGCTGTTATTGCAAAAATATGGGCCGTATGAAAAAATGAATACAATCTTTTTTGTGGGGATTTTTATGTACTTCAAATTTGATAAATACGGAGTTTGCAAAGCATCATAAACAAACGAGTTATAAAAAAAAAACCGTTTTTTGAAAGTTTGCGTCACTGCCAAAAGATACGCTGAGGTCGAGGGAGAGGAATAGCGAAAACGGTTCTTTATATTGACCCAATAACATTTTAAAACCATAATTTCTTGAGTCGGAATTATTATTAAACAAAACTACGTAGCGCCTGGTCTACAGTGAATTTTGGGGTAATAATGTACCATACGTCAGCGTTCTCGAGTAAATTGTTGGCATTATGATTTTCTGTCTGAGATGAAAATATTCATTAATGTTTCAACAAGTGGAAAATGAAAGGAAAAATTTAGTTGGACAATTAAGTGTGACTTTTATGGTAGATTATAGGATAAATTAATGATGCGGCTTATTTTCCATAAATCTCGTAACGAGTCGATTGGTACACCACATAGGTGAATTCAGTGAGTTTGAGCGACAATGTAGAATTATAATCGAGTAACGAAGGTAACAGGAACGCGTCAGAGTTTCGTTGTCCGCAAAGTATGCGCCTCTCGCCTTTCACTCAGTGTTCTTTCACGATATTGCAACAGGCGACTTAACTTTTAATCTGCGTTTTCTAATAATACAAAGTGCGGGAGAAAGATCTTTTAAAGCATGATTCACTTTTTTAAATATTGTTTATCATTGTTATTATTTTATTATGCAAACTAAACTTTGATTATTTTATTTCATCTAAATAATAGCTTCTGCGTTTCCACTCGGTGGGAATTTTTTTTTTTAAATTTCTTCATATAAAAGAATAATAAATTTAGAAAAATTATTTTTAGCAAAAATTACATAGCCAGGCATTAATCAACGTAATTAGTAAAGTGGCATGAGCACTTTTTTTCAAGCTTTCGAAACATAATTGAAAAGCAAAACATTCAAAGCGTTAAATGACTAAAATACTTTAAAAATTATGCAGTATTTCTAAATAAAATATTCAAAATTTTATTATTTCTAAATTAAAAGAGATTGGAATTGAACAATACAAACTGAACAATATAAAATTTAGATACTCAAAGTGTTATGTTTTCAATTTTGAAAGGATCTGCAGGAAAAAAATAAGTTGTCGAAATTTTACTTGACTGTCTAACATAGGAATGTAAGATAGGATAGACGTTTCTAAAAATTTGGCGTAACATTTATTAGAACGCTTAAGGTGGCCTTTGAAATAATAAAAGTAATAAAAGGTTAGTTCCATGACTCTCGAACAAGTGAAAAGATATTCCGAGAGTCATGGAATAATTCTCAAACTCTTTTAATCTTTCGATAATCTGCTTGCACCTTGTAATAAACGCTGCACGAAAATTTTAGAAATGTTTGGCCTTTCTAAAAATCTTAGAAAATTCGGTAAAGTTTGGATAACTCATTTTTTCCGCTAGTTATGCAACGTAATTTATTCATATCATTTAATACAGAATAGCCTTAAGGACTGCACAATTCATGGAATCTATAGTTTCCAATTCGACAATGATTTTTTGGCCCTTTCAGGGGCAGTGGTATATATATGTACCACCTGTTTTCTTGTATTTTTTTAAAATGCTAAGTACAGTTTACAGTTTCTAGCATGTTTACTTTTATTGTCAGACTCTTAGGGATTCATGCTTTATAATTATTTTTAAAAATTGTGTAAAATTGTTTATTAATGCATAGTTATAAATAATTGAAATTCAAAAAACGCGTTTTTTTTCTCGAATAAATTCGGCTATACTCAAACCGAAATTCGCAGAGATTTGACATTTTTTTCCAAACATTTCACATGTTATCACGTCCTTTTTAAATAAATTCGGCTATACTTAAACCGAAAGTTGTAGAGATTTCAAATTTGTTTAAACATTTGACATGTTATATGATAATATGTCAATTATTTGAAAAAAAATTTTCAAATCTCTACGACTTTCGGTTTGAGTATAGTCGAATTTATTCGAAAAACGCGTTTTTTTAGATTTCAATTGTTTATAACTATGCATTAACCATTTTTTTTAAACATTTAACATGTTATGTCATAACAGATTTTTATCAAAATTTTCGGCACGCTAGTTTTTTCCAAAAAATTTTGAAATATGTCAAAAATGGAAATTTTATTTGAGAAACAAATATAAATTGTAACGCATGTGTAATTAATTGTTTATTGTGATACTGTATAATTTTTTAGAGCCGCTAATTACGATTCTGATGCCAAAGTTTCAAAATTAATGATGGCGGACCCAAAAATGGCGACTAAATTAGACCAAGTTCGCGCGTTTCCTTTGTGACAGAAAAATTTGCTCCTGAAAGGGTTAAAGTGTAAGGACTTCTACTATAGGCATAAAAATATATCTGGCATCTGATAAAATAAAAATGAAGGTTGATACCTTCACTTTCGCTTGTTGTTTTCTTCAAAATAGAAAGAAGTGCTTGAAACCAATGTTTTTAGATGATAAATATTTGAAAATCAGAAATCATCATTATAGCATATGACGATCTCATCATAAATATCTCCAGTTAACCGTTTGGTGTGCCACTTTCGATGAAAACGAGAGACGTGCATGACTGTAACCAGCGCGGAAGAACAAGAAAGAAAAGAAAGGAGCCGAGAAATCGAAAGTTATTGGTCAGCTAAGAAGTGAATAAAAGTTACTCATTCATCAATTTTCCAAATTGTATATTACGATTTGTTCATTTGTTGAGCAAAATACCCTGAAATTGAGATAATAATATGATGTAAATTTTTCAGTTTACTTATCAATTTATGCTACTTATTTTAGAATACAAAATTGTAAATTATAATATACTGCATACTACTTTAATATGTATATGAATGGAATGGTAGATGATGATCATTGTACACACAAAAATTTATAATTTCAAATGTTACCTTGACCAAAGTTTATATCTAAATCATTTCATACTTGCAATAAAATTAATACTTATAAGGTGAGGGGAAATTCATTCGTCCAAAAGTGCACGGAGAAATCCCTATTACGCCTATGAAGGATGGAAATGTAAGAAGTGGTAACTGATATAATATGAATAGTGCAGAAGAGCAGAAACATCTTTTAAAATCGAAACTTCAAAAAAAAATCTGCTTTCGAGTTGACGTATTGCTTAATTGGTAGCAAAAAATTTTTATTAAAAAGGAACTTTCAGTTATAAGAAAATTATGTGCAAATGTGAATATGTCCTGTTGACCATATTTTTACCCTGCTCGACTCGAATTGAAACAGTGATAATAAATTAAATACTCAATTAACAAATAAAATGATGATCCGTCCCCGAGATTCAGTTCCGAGAAAATTAAGTTTTAATTTTGAGTTTAGAATTTCGTGGGTTCTGAAAAGTATCTAAAAATCTCAACAAAAATTATGGTTTCAATTTTTTCATAGTTATATGTTGCCGAAATGTTAAACTGGTGAACACGGAGAAAAAAGTGTTATTGACAACATTTATTCAGTTCTGAAAAAAATCAGTTTTAAATTAAACGGCATAAAAGAGTGACATTTGCGAATCAGATATCACATTCATCATTCTTAAAGAAGAGTTTTCACAATTTAAAGTAATCTTCAAACATTTTTATTAAACTGGTTTCCAAATGTAATTGTATGCAAAATTCTGATGACTGGCCAAAAATGACCATTACTACTGCGAAGTTCATCATGATTATTGAAAGTTAAAATATTTGAGTTTACCTAAATAAATATAAAAGAAAACAATCTGCCCGCAGCGCGGATATACTTTCCCTAGCAAATTTGATGGCGCCTAGGGTGCTCATCTGTTGCATCTCACGCTTCACCATCGATAATATATTTATCGCGCGCTACGCGTTAGGTCTTTGTACATCCCCCAGTCCGTCTAGAAAATGATCAGGGCCGATTTGAATACAATTAGGGAATTAACTAAATAGTCTTTTCGGACCGTCCTCGTGTGCTGGCTAGCCTATCAGCATTAAAAAGCAACTTTTCAATCCTCTTCAAGCTCTATCAATCCGTCTTTCAACCCACGAATTAAATTTCAATACATGTATCAACCACAAATTCAATCTGATTGGATCCGAGACACACTTATCAATCCTGCTTCATTCATGTATCAGCACAAATTTCAATACGAAACCTCATGAAATCCATTTTTCAATCAGTACTTCCAATTCTCTTAAATACATGGGACTTCTTGAATTCAATGCGGTGAATCTGACTGAATCCAACATTAGTGCCAATGGATAAGTGTGAATCTGATACCAAACAAATCCGAAGCCCACTGGGTGGATACCACAAAAGTTACTCTACTCTTAAATTTCTATTGTTTTGCATTT
>NC_046661.1:32990600-33002939 GCF_010883055.1 Belonocnema kinseyi | reverse complement strand
AATAAAATTATATATATATGTATGTATGTATGTATGTATATGTATTTTCCGTACTCCTTTGTCAGAATCGTCAAAGCGTGGTCTGAGCACTAGTAATTAGACCTGTGAGAGTCAACGTCGAACGCGTATAATATGATCTAAATCTATAACAATTAAATCCCACGTCGATTTCTCTTTTTCTGACTAACGCAACGAATTATAATTTACATTGGAGTAACATGTTTTCGTAAACGCATATCGTATATAAGTATTTGTACATACAATTTGTGATATCGAATAAACGAGATCGTAAGTGCTTCTAAGTAAAATTCACTACCGATATATGTGAAAGGTCTGCATATACTGTGCGTATAACTATGTAAGTGCAGTGTCGGGTGAGAATACATTAAAACCGGTCATTCGCCGAATAGTATTCTTGACCCATCTCCCAAGATCATGGTCATTGGACTGTCGACCATTGACCGATACTCTCCATGAATCCTTCTTTTATAGTGACCTTCATAAGGAAATTAAAATTGATTTTGAAGGATTGCAAAGATTGCATTTGTACGAATTTTTTTCAAACGAAATTTAAAAAGCTAAATAATATTTTATAAAAGAAAGAACTGTTGGGAGAAATTCTATAAAATTTCAAAAATGTGTTTCTTACGAAGTTAGACAACACGTTTTTTTTTATTTGAAAAAATGGAAATTTCTGTAAGGTCATGATTATTTATATTTTAAGGTTTTTTTTTTCAAAGAAATGACTGAAAGTGGTCGGAATATAGATGTATATTACACGGAGAGACTTTTGATATTAGTATTTCTTTTATCGCATATCCATAATTCAAATAAAGGGTACGAATTTAGGGATAATCGACGTTTGGTTAGAAAAAGTCGAATAGTGACTATGAAAATGCAGACTAATATCTCTGATTGGAATAAATCGTACGAATTTTAGACTCTTACATAAAAAATTACAGTATGCCTAAGTCGCTGTATTAAATTTTATAATGGATTCAAATAACGAAAATTAGTATAGTGCTTTGAAAGAAGTGAAACAGAATGTTGTAAATTTAGGGGAGGGGGAGGGGCAAAACGTAGTTATAGTTTAGATTTTTTTCACATCTATAGGAAAATGTTAGGATTCGCGGAATTTCGGGGGGCGTCGGGCCCTACGGCTGGCTACGGCCTTGGTGGACTTCATATACTTCTCAATATATATGTGCATACACGCTCAAATGGTCGCTCGCTGGCTACAGTGGGTTTGCTTACGAAGATAAAACTAATACCTATACGCATATATAAATCTATCTTATATGTATAAATCGCACGCATTACGCTGAGACTCATGATTCTTTCGGTCCTTATATACTAAACGAGTGAAACGTATCACTACTTGTGAGAAACTTATAATGCTGGGTAAAAAATTTCAGATGCTTCAGACTTAATTAACTATTTATCACTCCCCCCCCCCCCCCCCCCACATATATATATTGAAAATACATTTAGATATTTGAGAATCTTTAAAATGCTGTGAAATTGTTGAATGAAAAAGTGTAGTTTCTGATTTTCCATTTATTTTATGCATACAAAAATTAATTTTTTTGAAACCCCACAGACGAGAGAAACAAGAAATTAAAAGACGAAAGTTGTGATGAGAATGTGCCCACGCAGCAGGTGGATTTTTTTCTTTTACTCTTTATTATGTTTTTTGCGATTGAAATAAAAACTATGCACCCCATTAAAAAGTGGCTAATAACAAATTTTTAGATCTTTTTCAAATGCACAATTTCTGTCTACTCATCTTTTTCCGTTATTTGCATGGGCTTGAAGTTCTGAATCATCATTAGGATAAATTTTTCATATTTTTGAATACTATAAATATCCATACAGAGAATGTTTGAATCTCAAAAAAAACTTGTCTCGAAAATGTTTAAAATGCGTTCGCTTTTTTAATTTTTATCGAAAATGGCTGGCTAAAGAACTTCATCTTTAGTTTAGAACACTCAAAAATATACCACAGGCCAAGCCGAACTGTAAACTCTTTCGAAAGCTATTGTGCTAACAAACTAAAATCTATAGACTAGCAGACAGATAGAATAATTTTAAAAATATTTTTTTTCTATATTAAGCGACAGTTCTGGAGTTTCAGTTTTTTTTATTTTATAAAATATAACAGTAATTATTAGCTCATTTGAGAAAGAATCGCGGAAATTTATATTAATATTTGGTATTTCCTGTAGATATTTTAGATGTTGAAAGATATCAATACAAATATTAAAAAATATATTATCTTTAGAATTATCTCAAAGCGTCTACTCAAATTCTGTAAGAAAATTCCCTGACAACTTTAGGTTGTTGCCAGGTATCTATATATTTTCCCAAGGTATAATTTTCCTGAATAATGAGCTACTCAAGTATTAAATATCACATTGTTTAAAGCAATTCTGACCCTACATCCATTAAAAAGTATGACATAATACTTTTAAAAAAACCTTACGTTATCCAACTGTGAATGGTTAAATGGTAATTAACTAAGTTTATTAAAAATGATACAAAAATTGGAATAAATAAAGTGAGATCCAAAAAAGTATATTTCCAAAAATATCTGCCCTACAAGTCGTTCCTTTCGGTGACAAAATTTCCCCTGAATATTGTCATTACTTATAAAAAAATATATATTTTTTGGGATCTCTCAAGTCTATTTTTGCACAAAATTGATTTTTTAATTTCCACTATTAATTTTTAATTTTACTTCAGTACATATGCATTTTATCGTTTTTCTATTCTAAAGTAAAAAAAAAACCATTAACAGCGGAAATTAAAATAACATAAGCAATTTTTGCAAATCATGGGCTAAAGAGATACCTACAATTTTTTTAATTCTGCCAATACACAGTGGACATTTTACACAAAAAGGAACAATTTTTAGGCATCAAGCCAATTTAGAAGAAAAAAATTAATATATTTTTTAGACCACTATAATAAGTATGGAACAATTACGCAAGTTAATTATGAATAATCTTTTACTTTGTCCTTATAAATATATAACTGTATACGAACGGTATAATTTTTATATGTAAAATCAAATAGTGTTTCTTAATTTATGAAAGTAACTTTATAGAAGGACAAGAAATTTCCTAATGGTACAAGCTTTTAGGAAAGATATAATTACCACTAAAAAAATTCAACTCTTAACGAAAAATGCCGTTAATAAATATGGCAATGTGAACCTGCTAAATTCTGAATTTTCAACGGAACTTTAAATTTTCAATATTTTAATTAATCGTAGAACAGACGCAGAACGTGATTAAATTTTTTATTAGGGCCCATGACTTTTCTAGTGTCTAAGTTTTGAAGGAATTAATCCTATAACAATATTTTTCATCAAATAACACTAGCTATCATTTACCGAATTTTATCTTCCCAATAATCTATATCTAGAGCTTTGTTAACTTATCATTTGTGGGGTATACGCTGAACCGAAAACCGGGAATTTTCTGAGACCGGAAAAAGCCGAGAAATGAGTATGATTGTGAATTTATTTATTCACAAGGAATTTCACAAGTTTTTAGAAGAACCATCTATCAAATCACTTGGAATATCACAAATATCATATAATATAATAAAATTCAGAATTTTAAAAATTGCACAATAATTATTTTACAATATGATTCTAAATCGGTTTTAAATTAAACAATGTACAGATTTGGACGTTGAAAATTCAAATTTTTTAATACGAAATCCTTAATAATTAAGCAAATAGAAATGTCTGACTCAAACTTTATAAACTAATTTTAATGTGAAAATAACTTAAAATTAATATATTCATTAATTAAAAGATTTTATTTTATTCAAAATCCTATTCAAATATTGTTTCAGTCGAAAATATTAAATTTTTAACCCATTCAGATCGAAAATTTGTATATAATAAAATGTCTGAATGAGCAATTATACATCAAATATTCAAAAGTAAACAATCCGAAACTGAACCCTTTGAAATAGAAAGCCTTGAATGGTAAACATTTCAGAGTGCAACATTTGAAATTTTAACGTTACAATTGTTATTGTAACGTTAAGTAATGATTGAAAAGTATTAATTTGAAACGACAAAAATTGAAAAAAATAAAATTAATTTTGGTATTTAATTTCTTTTCAATTGCAATAGGAACTTTTTTACGTTTACATTTTTACTGTGTGGAAAAATGTGAAGTATTGTATTTTAAACATTTTTATGAACCTTGAAATAATAAAATTCTAATTTTTGTGAAATTGACAGTACATTTTATATTTGTAAAGTTTTTATTGAGTTGGAAGAGATACCGTTTTTTTTATTTGGAAAAGGCCATTTTTTTATATTCAAGATTTTTATTGTGTTAAGGAAAAAATGTTTTATTTCAGTTTTTTTTTGTCTTAATAAGAAGAGGATAATTAAAATATATAGAAAATTCTACCTTTTGGTAAATTTTCAGTACATTTTATATTTGTACAGTTTTCATTGAGTTGGAAGAGATATTTTTTTATTGGAAGAGGCCATATTTACATTCTTATTCACGAGAGTGTAATGTATTCGTTCAAATTTTCGATCTCAAGTTTTAAACGGATCTTTACGTTTAGGCACTCACAGCATCCGAAAATCATAAAATTTGATCGGTGTATCTGTATGTCTGTCTATATATCTGTATGTATGGTTACCTGAATGCTGTAGCCACTCTTACTTTTGAAGGATTTTTCCAATCAAGTCAGCCTTTGATAAACTTTTTAAGGTTCCGAAAAAATAAAGGTTAAGTTCTTTAATCAGATATTTACAACCAAAATAAAAAAATTTCGAAAATTTTCAAAATAAGATTTTTTCTTCAAATTTCAAATGGTTGTCAAAGTTTCTGATAGATGGGTAGAAAACTAGCAAATTATCCAAACAGAAATTTCAATTTCAATGAAAATTAGAAAAGTTTTATACTTTTAAAATTTTTGAAAATTTTCAGAAAAATAGAAAACAATATTTTTCGAAAAGATAAGGAAATTTAATTTAAATTCATCACTAGTTATTAAATATATTTACAAACTATGTGAGTTAAATATTTCAATTAGACAAAAATTCAACAATTTTGAGCTCTTTCAAAATTTAAATAGAAATTTTTTACAAGTTTTGGAAATTTTGTCAAATTTGAACATTTTCAAAAAAAGCAAAAACAATGTTTTAATAGGTTAAAAAATATCAATCCATAAGTTTCAAGCTTTGTTTTTAGTAGATTTTAAGAGGATTTACAAATTATCTCAATGAAGTTTTTCAATTGGACAGAAGTTATCGTGTTTGAAGCGCGAGTTTTGTATTAAGAATGTACTCGTCAAAGCCGTAGGTGCTTTGAGAACCTTCTTTAAAATCTAATCGAAAACAATTTTAAAGTTTAAGTCACAGTTTTCGATTTAATTTATTGTATTTACGATATTTGAAAAAATTTAGTTAAAGTGTAAGCATTAAAAATACGAAAACGAGCGCGAAGCCCGAGAGTGTACCCGCGCGCGCGTCATAAGCGCGCCCATATTTGGCGCGAAGCGCCAAGCGCACTGCGCGCAACGAGAATGTGCCCTCTCGGCGGGCATTTTTTTCCAGATTTTTATTGTGTTTGAAGAAAGAATTGTTTATTTTCGTTTTTTACTGAATTAGAAGAGGATAATTAAAAAATATTTATCTTTATTGGGTCGGAGGAGAGGAAGTGTTGATTTTTAATTTTTTCTTAATTTGAAATAGTTTTTTTATTGCTACGGTTGTCATAGAACTAGAAGGAAGGAAATTCGTTTTTTAAAGTTTTTCTAAATAGGAAAAGGCACTAATTTTTGGATATAGTTAGATGATATCTTTGCTGTTTTTTGACAGATATCGTCTTTTAATTGACCCACCTATCATAACAGTAAAGAAGATTTTTTAATTGATATTAGGGGCGATTGTATTAATTGTTTTGTGTTTTGCATTTAATTAAAAAGATATTAATTTATTTTTGATAAAAATTCAAATTAGATTTTTGATATTTTATACCGGACTGACTCACTGGATTAATCAGTAAGGCTGTGTGAATCCGTCTTACCTTATACATTTTAATTGATTTAAATTCATTGCAATCTATTTTTTTTAACTTTTTTTTATAACGTTTTTATTGAGTTGGAAGAGGGGCATGTTTCATTCCTTCACAGTTTTATTGACTCGAGTTAAAATTAAGGGTTAGTTTTAATTCAGAGAATTTAAAACGATAGCGCGATTTTATATTTTTTAACCAGAGATCTTTGAAGGATTCGATTTATCCAAGTGAGAAGGCTTAAGTTTTGCAGTTTAATTACACATAATTGAAATTTTTCAATTGAAAAGTGCTGAAAGCTTCTATTTTATATGTGTAAATTATTGAGAGTTTAAATAAAAAATTTCTAAATTAAAATTGGATTAAACTTTAATTTAAATTTCACTAGTTACGAACGTTTTTGTACTACAAACGTACGCATCATTGAAGATATTTGGCGGGGAATCCGCTGAGTACACTCAGTCAGCTGGGGGTGCGTTCCAGGGGACCACCCGGCTGCACTCGGGTGCACTCCGAGCCGTTCTACGATGTTAGGTGAGTGTTGGGCTTTACTCGGTTGAAGAGTGGGGGTCACCCGACGGGTGACTATTTCAACCACTGAAACTAGGTAGGTGGAAGTGAGTGAACAGTGGAATTGGCGGGTAGAAGTGGCGGGAATCGCAAGTCTAGTAGTAGACTGAAGTTTAGTATCTTCATCATCTAAAGTTTAGTATCTTCATCACTTTCCACTATTATTGAACACATCACTGTTTGTAATAACAATGAAATCATTACTGAGGCAGCAATTAAAATCTTCTTATCATGTTCTTGCATTTTTTTAAATTTTGTGTAACGTAACTTCAACTATCTTTCACGAAATATACACCCGACGCACACTCGAAACCGTTCATTCTACCATTCTCCTTCTACTTCACCCTAGTAAACTCCGCCTACTTCTTTACTTCGCCCACCAATTCACCCGGGTGGTCGCCTGGAACGCGCCCTGGTGTGATCGTCGCGAGCTCCGCTATAGACGGAATAGCTCGGAAACGTTTGTGCGTTTTTAGTATAATCTTTTAGAATTCTCGAAAATCCCTGTTGCAAATATCACTAGCGGCACCAATTTCAATACACATTCTTATTTAAGAATACTAAAATTTCTTAAATTTCTTACAACTTATGTTATTTAAAATTCTGACTTTTGACTACAAGTTTTACAAAACTTGTTGTGTAGAAACATGTACATTGTAAAAAAAGGTTGTGGAATTTTAGTACGTTAGGCGTATGTAAAAAGTAGACTCACGCGCAGCGGCGTGAAATTAGTATATAAATGTTGAAAATTGAACAAAAGTGTAAAATTATCAACTAGACTAAAATTTAATATGTGACGTAAAATTGAACAGCGGAAAGTAGAAAATTTCTCCAAAATACCCACCTAACCTCAAATACTTAGATCAATAAGGTCATATTAAAAATATGTTTATAATTAGGCAAGTGGATATCGCACAAAATTTATATCATATTACAAGTCAAAATCAGTCACTTGCATTTATTCTTTCGTCGAAAATGAGCAATAAAGTTTGGAAACTAAAATGCAAGTTTCGCTCATGACACGCGAACAAAAGAGCGAAAAAGAAAACTTTATCGCCAAAATTACACAAATGTGTTATATTATACAAACGAATCTAAAATTACTATAAAGTGGACAATTTTTCATTGGAAAATCGAAATTTATGCGCAGGTGGTAATTTTACCAGTCTGCACGGAGAAAAATAGGTATTAAAATCTTTGATATTTAACCATAATCTATTGATATTACGGCATAATATCTAATATTTTTTATTCAACATACAAAATATTCAAGGAAAATATTTTGTATTTTTTGTATTTATTAAATAAAAATATCTGTTTATATTGAAAGTATAAAATGTGTGATATTAACAGTTAATATCTAAGATATTAAAAAGGCCAAATTTTATCGGAGCAAGGTCGCTGACGTGTGGCGTGGCAACAAAAGATTTTAACCCTACTTTGTCTGTATCTTGAGCTTTCATCGTGTGTATTGTGGTTTTTCTGATATTTATTGCACTATAAGTTTTGGTGGAAAATGGATTCAATGTTTTTGGGTATGTTATAATTTTCTCAAGAAAATGAGGACTTAGCTACAGGCATCTTTCATATTAGCCTTGAACAGTGTGTTATCTGTTCAACACAAAAACCGCAGAATTATGCAAAAAGGCGAATGCTTGAGGATTCGGATTTTAAAAACAGAGGACTACGATATTAGCATTCCTTTGCATTTTATAGAAAATGGCATGCTTTACAGGTAATATTGGCACAATTAAAAAATATTTCTTAAATATCTAATTAGATTTTGCCCTTTAATATCTTGGATATTGTCAGTTAAAATCTTCTTTTTAATATCTACGGATGCTCTACTTCAGTATCTAGATTTTTGGCCCATAGTTAAATCGCTAAGATATTACTTATTAACATATAGATAGTCTGTGCTAGCATATTTTTTTCTCCGTGTGGGGAATTTTACTACGTAGAGCGTGAGTCCTTTTTTTACACACTCTGAATGTAGTGATTTTTAACAGGCCGTATGAATTCATACAAAGTTATAGAATTAAGCCTGAAGGAACGTCATTCCAGACAACACGTGGAAATTTTCTTTCTAACCTGTAATTTTAATGCGTCTAAAGTGACATATAATAGGTTTAAATTCACACTTTGAATTGCAATTTTAAAACGTATTTTTACAGTGTAAACAAAATTCTCGTTTTACTCAAAAAAAGGAATTTTCAAATTATGAGAATGACAACTGGTATACGGACCTTTTAATTTGTCTGCTATAATCACATTTGTCATGAAATTAAAATGTACAGCATAACCGCATTTTAGTTCTCTGCGGTTTAGTCATTTCTAGAACTGCTAGCCCTTGCAGTTTCTTAGAGGAGCAGGTGAGAGCGGTTGCGACTCTCGCATTGGAAGGGTCTCAGTGCGCGAGTACTCAATCGAGTAAATAGCGCAACATTATACATTCGAATTTGAAACGGTTTGGGCGGCCCTGACTGTTTAAATTTCGATTCCCCCGCTTTAGTTCCAAGGCTATTTTCAGGCAACCCCCGCCACTGGTATTTAACCGAGAGTTGGATGTACTTCTCTGAATAGCTACTGGTAAACCAAACAAAGCATCCTTTAAAAAAGTGCCAAAAACTTTTAGAAATTTATTAAACTGCACATTTTTAAAAAGCAATTTGTACACAATAACCATATTTATCATTAAATGAAATACACTTGATTGAATTCCCATTAGCAAGTCAAAAAAAAACATTTCTAACAAAAGTACCTAAAACTTTTCAAAACGGTTCAAGCTGGGAATTGCACATTACTAGCACTCATCCGAAAGAGATCATGTGTTATTATTGCATCCTTATTTGAAATTAACGACTTCTTCAAACTTCATATGTAAATAAACAAAACCAATTTTTTAGTAATATATAATACAAAAAATGTCTTAGAAATTTATCTAGCTTCAATTTAAAAAAAAAAACTTTGAAATCAGTTAAAATTCTAGACGAAATCGTATTTAAAACATTTTTTCATCTGTTCGCCCCATTGTGGGTTACAAGAAAGAAGGTTAAGAGGAGTCGTTAGTTTATTCTATGTAAAATATCATTACGCTTATAATTAGCGAATTAAGTGCAACACATCCCCGTTGGCATGAAGCTGAAATAATCGCAGACAATTCATTAAAAGACACATAATTTTTTATACAAAAGATAAAACGGAAAACAAATATGGTGAAAATCCTTTAGCAGTGGTTTCAAATTAGAAATAAACTGCACTCAACAAACTCCCGGTTACTACTCGATCTATAATTTCTTTCACTCAAGTAATTTCCCTTCACCATACGATTATTGTATTTCTATTTGCTCTACGTGAATAAATTAAGCACTTTAAATCTTATCAAAATGGTATTTTCAAATCTTAAAAATTATAGACTTTACAATTTCGGGCCTTTCAAAAACTATGTCACGCTATTTCGAATACTTTTTCCATTACACTTTTTCTTCGTCACAGATGGTCGTACAAAACTTGAACCCCCTAGGCCTAGAGTGACGCGTCAAAAAGAAACACCCGACTCCACCCCCTTTTAAGCTACGTTTTTGTCGTCGATTTCTTTTGATAAACGCTAAAAATTAAATTTTCAATCAAAATAGATTGATTGACTACCCACAGACATTAATTCGCCACAAAAGTGTTGAGTTTTCAACAAACAAACAAATTAACCTCAGACCAAAAAGTTGCATTTACAGGCAAACAGTTTAACTTTCAAGCCAAAGAGACGTGTTTTCAACCAAATAGTTGAATTTTCAAAGAAAAATTTTCCACTAACAAAGAAGAATCTTCAACCAAATGGTAGAATTTTTAATGAAAAAAGTTAAAGGGATCTTCTGACTTCGAGCCAAGATTTCGTCGCGTACTGCGCGCGGGGCTCGCTTCGCTCGCAAGTTTGAGCGCGCCTAGGGCGCGCGACGGTTGAATCTCGCCCTTCGCGCTCGAACATAATTACACCTCGCGCTTCACGCTCGGATATTTATTCTTTGCATTTGAAATGCTTGAAACAAACTTTATCAAAAAGATCTCTTTGAGATGGGAATATTTACATGCGTCTTCCTATTCTGAATTGTCTACTTAATTAAGTATAGTCAAAGATTAAGTTTCTCACAGCTCTGTAAGCTTTGATGTACATATTCTCATCGTGACATTCGCGCTATGCGCTCGATTTCCGACAGACATTTGGAAACAGGTTTTGTTGGATTTTTTTCTCGTAACTTTCGTCATTTTTCCACACATTTTTTTATCTTACTTTTTTTAACGTTATTTTTTACGAATAAAACAAAAAGTACGCGTCCTATCAAGAAGTGATTCTTAACGAAATTGTAGATCTTTTTTGGGATAACAATTTTGTTAATTTATCTTGTTTTGTATTCTACATATTTTTTCCACAAAATGGAATTTTTTATTTTACATTATTTTTTGTGCAATCAAAATTTGAATTTTCGATTTTTGAAGAAAATCCAAAAATTGGTTATGATAATCTTGTAGAGCTTTCAAAAATAAATGTTTTTCTTCTCTTGACTTTTTTTTATATCGTGCGTTTTTCGGCTTCAAATTTTTATTTTCGGTTGATTAAAAAAATTTTGAAAACGCTATAACTCTGAGAATTTTCTTTCTTTTTTCCGGACAGACAGACAGACGCCATTGTGAAAACCTGATTTCCCGATTCAGGGGGTCTCGAAATGTGGACATCCGTTGAAAAAGTGTGATGTCAAATTTCCGACAATTCTAATACTTTCTCAATCATAAATGATGAGAATGAAAAACTGCACATGATAACGGGAAACGGTTTCTTGCTATTTATTGATTCATTCTTTGACTCAAGGGCTTTTGAAAATTTCAAAATCTTTTAAAATGGCCGACTTTTTACAATAACCAAATATTTTTCGACTTATTTTTCGTGCTTATGAAGGCTGTGAAAATTAAAAAAAAATATATTTTCAGAAAAGTTTGTGGCTTGACGTAGCGAAAAATCTCCTGAAAAATTTAACAAAAATGATCCGACAATCCAAATATTTTAGTCAAGTCTTACCGAAACTTTTGTAAAAAACGACTTGTGGGAACCCACGGGCGAGAGCCCCTTAAGCTTTAACTAAAAACAGTTGCATTTTTAAGTAAATGTTGGATTTTTCGAGGTAAACAGGCGAATTTTCTATCCAAAAAGTCGAATATGCAACAAGCCAGTTACTCTTTTAATGAAATAATAAAATTTCCAATAAAATTATAGAATTTCTAATAAATTATTTTAATCTGTAATACAATAATTGAGCTGCAAATCAAGAATTATGAATTTTCAACAATAACTAAATGTATTTTTGGCAAATAAGTTACAAATTTAAGCAAGTAGTTAAATATTAAATAAAAGAGGATTAATTCTCCACGAAAAATATAATAAAAATTAATAAAAAATGAATAAGCTAAAATTGCGCGCCCTGGAAAGATTTACAAATTTATAATAAATCATTTTTGGATAGTAAACGTAGTTTTTGCGTCAGACGTAAAAATTAACATTCAAAATAAAAATATTAAATATTTTTGAAAATTTCACAACGTACAAACTAAAGTTAACAGACAAAAATGTTCGTCTGAAAAAATCTATTAATTTATGATTAATGATTTTTAGACAGGACGAGTAGATTTTCTTTCAATTGTAAACAAATAAGATTAAAAATTAAAA
>NC_046661.1:32988940-32990500 GCF_010883055.1 Belonocnema kinseyi | reverse complement strand
GACCTTATACGGACGCACAGTATTTTTTATTTTGCCGTAAAAAACAAGATTAAAATTAAAAATAAATGATAAAAACAAGGAAATAAGAATTAGTATTATTCAATTTTTATGCATATTATGAATTGCAATGATATAACAATGATATACAATTTAAAGGAAAATAAGAAAGAAATATAAAAATAACCATGCTAAATACAATTTGCTCTTTATTTTGCAATTTTTGAATAAGCAATCCCAGGCAGAGTTACATGAGAAATTTATCATATTTAATATAAAAGTGTTGTGTATAATGTAGAAAAGTTGACATTTTGGACAAATCGAGTGCGAAGCACGAGATACGTGATGAGAATGTGTTCGTTAAAGCCGAAAGCGCTTTAACAAAAGAGAGTTCAAAATCATAAAATTATAGTTGTCAGTCCGTTGACCCTTGATTTTAAAAGGTGTGTCCACGAATGCGGTAGAAATATAAAGACCGAGCGCGTAGCGCGAGGTAAATACATAATCGAGCGCGAATAATCCTATAAAGTTCTAAACCTTTTTGATAATTTGGTCCTCCATTTTAAACTTTGAAAATTCAATACCAGATTTCGATTGAGCGACCCTTAAGACCTAAGCAACAACAAATTTATCATAGTCCAAACATTTTTAATAATTTATGTCCGCCATATTGGATCCTCCATTTTGAATTTTCAAAATCCAACATCAGATTTGAATTCAGCGAACCCAAAAGCCTCATATACTTAAGTACAATTAAATCAGATCGTATAAAAGAATATTTTTTCGAAATGCACACATATATGTTTCATGATCCAAAAATGGCAACACTTTTTTTCCCATACATTATTTAGATCCGTGACAAAAAGCCCAAACGACAAAGCGCCTGCCCAATGAGAGTCGCACTCCGTGAAAATGTGTGCTAGTGTGAGCACGCTCCTAGTCGTTCTCTGATTCGCGGGCCTTTTTCACGGAGCGCGACTCTCATTGGGCTGGTGCTTTGTCGTTTGGGCCTTTTGTCATGGATCCTATTAATTATATTTCATTGACAGTGAAGGGGTTAAAATCAGAAACCTAGTTAAAAGGAACAAAAAAATACGAATTTGCAACAAAATAGTTGAATCGCCATGCAAAACAGACTAATTTTTACCCAAAAACTTGCATTTTACACTACAAAAAATCAAATTTTTACGAAAATAAATGAATTTTTAAACCAAAAAGATGCATCTCTAACAAACGAGATCAATTATTATTCAGAAAAAGAATTTTCAGTCAAGAGAGTAAAAAAATTGCAACAAAATATTTAAATCCTCAACCAGAACATGTTAATTATTAACTAAGCAGTTGCATTTCTATCCGAAAGAGATCAATTTTCTACCAAAAGATGTGAATTTTCAAACTAAAAAAATTAATTCTCTAGATGATAGAAATGATGGTAGAGGCAATAAAGATGAACGAAAAAAGGCAGCTACAGTCTGTCAAGTTAAAGCGTGGGTGGCTTTACTCGCAGTCGGTAAGGTGTATCGACATGATTTTGGTGTCAAAATATTAAGAAGAGCTCCCTCT
>NC_046661.1:32984365-32988840 GCF_010883055.1 Belonocnema kinseyi | reverse complement strand
GAGGGAGCTCTTCTTAATATTTTGACACCAAAATCATGTCGATACACCTTACCGACTGCGAGTAAAGCCACCCACGCTTTAACTTGACAGACTGTAGAAAGAGGAGTGGAAATAAAGCGAGCAATTAGGAAATAAATGGCGGAACTTAGAAAACAGGGGCGTAGATAAAAAAGGTTAGGAAAATTTTTGAAAAAAGACTGAAGACTTTACAACAAAATTTATAAAAACAAGACGACCATAATAAAAAGGCAGAACACTAGGAACGTAGGATAGTGAATATCGACAAAACAAAACTGGAAGTTAAAGCAGAGGAGAGTATAAGTAATGAGATGGAAAGGATACGGGAAATAGAAAGAATATCGGAAAAGAAAGAAAGAGATAAAAAAAAAGAAACATAGTGATAAAGGGTCTAAGATCAGAAGGGGAAATTGAAAGAAGGCGTAAAAAATGTGCTAAAAACGGGAACATAAGAGGAAACTGATGAAAAAGTATAGGTTGTAATATAGAAGCCCAGACAGAATAGAAAATTATTTGACATGAGTAGAAAGGAATATGCTGTATAAGTGAGGAACGAATGTATACCGGAATGTATAAGAAAGAGAAGAAAGAACGAATGGGGAGGAGAGAGAGAAAGAAAATCCAAAGAAAGGTACTGAATGGGGAGAGAAAGAAATTAATAAAGAGCTTGGAAGAGCTGGGATGGCTTATCTTAAACAGAAATATAGAAGAAGATGAGGAAGGAGAACACACATGCTCAGGAGGAGAAAGGGCAACGATAATTGATTATATAATGGTGGATTATGAGTTAAGAGAGAAGGTGGAGAAACTAGAGTAGAAGATTATATTGGTTCGGATCACTTTCCCTTAATATAACATTAGCAGGAGAAAAAAGTAAAAGCAATATTGTTAAAAAGGAAGCAAAGACAAAAAATAGGCAAAGAGGCTTATTTCATGTTTTTAGATATTCCTTGGAAACGGCTGTTTATAGCGCAAAAACAGTTATATAATAAAACACTCTAAATCTTCTTCTGAATAAAATCAGTTATTAAAAATATTGCCATAAAGTGAATAGTTTGTCTGGAAAAATGAAAAGATTAAAAATGTTTAGAAATTCATTATTTTCTCATTCGTGAGCGACTGACTCAGTAAAAACAAGTGCAGTTTATTGTTTCGAGCTTGGCTGAAGGTAATCTTCTGTGCAATATAGATAATTTTTTTAGCTGTATTATTTATTTAATAGTGAAAATTATTATGATTATTTTCAACGCTTAATTTGTAGAAACTGCCTTTTTCTGCACCTATGTAAGAATTCTCGGATGATCCAAGCTGAGCCGGGGGGGGGGGGGGTAATAACAATGTATTTACTGCAAGCCCACTTTTTGCTTCAAATAGTAGAAATGGTGTACCCATAATAAATAATCTCAACTCCTTCCATCGAGGGGCTGGTCGCTGAGATTTCAGGTGACTCCCGGACTTTCGAAAGACCTCAGTTATCGTTCTATGATGCGATTACTGGGACAATCAGGCTTTTCTGGTGTCCTAGCATCGCGATCTGTATTTTGACACAAATAAGATGCTAGACTGAGCATTTAGCGATTTTCTTCGTTTCTCGCATCATCGCGGGCGACTACACCAACCATTTTCCACAAATTTTAGATATGAATAAAGTGATTTTGTCCGGATCCGATTATCGCACAGTTACTTTATTGCTTTTACCTCGATGAAGCTTTGCAAGAGTCCAAAATAGCTCTTTCTATCAGTCTTCCACATTTCGACGCAATGCGTTTATCTCACTCTCGCAACTTTCTCGATTGCTAAGCAATATTCTTCGCCTGTGTGCTAGAATGATATAAATCTATTGCACCGTCGTGCGTTAGAATGAAGTTAATTTTAATTAAACAGCTGCATTTTAACCAAAATAGTTTTCAACAAAGAAGTTTTCTGCTGAACAAGATGAATTTTCAGTTAAAAAATATAAACATTCAGCAAAGCAAACAAATTTTTTATGGCAGAGTTTCATATAAAACAAAATCGCTGCATTTTCAAAAAAAGTCACATTTTAAATCCAAAAGGACGAAAATTCTTAACGAAAAATGTAATAATGGACATTACAACAAAAGAGCATTTTCTTCTAAATCATAAGTAAACGAAATTATTGAAAAAGATTAATGCTGAACCAAGAATGTTATGTTTCAAATTTCAACCAATTTTAATTTTATTTTAATTTGAAATAAAAAAAAGTTAAATTTAATTGTATGTAATTTCAACAAGCTTTTGACAAAATTGATTTTGTTCAAATAAAAGAATTTTCAACAAAATAGTTTATTTGTTAAAGCGATGGATCTTAATGTGGTCAAATAAATTTTTCACAAAATAGTTAAAAAATACTTTTTTCGAAGAATTCTTTTTTCCTGTTTTCATGACATCTCCCGGTTTTCTTATTTTTGACCCATATGTGAATTGAATTAATCGACTTTGATAAAAAATCAACCGCGTGGTTAGAAGTTTAATTATTATGTAAAAATCAATAGCTTTCTTTGAAGAATTGACTATTATGTTGAAAAAAGTTTTATTTGGTTCAAAATAAATTTTTTAAACTGCGACAGAAAAGTTCCTCATTCAAAAATGTTTTGGTTAAACATGCAGCTCTCTGTTCTTTATTTTAAATTAACATATTTTTGGTAAAAATGTCAATCATTCTTTTTCGTTGAGAGTTGACATTTTTTTAACAAATTAAATTATTTTTTATGAAACATTATTTTCTTCTGTTGAAATATCAACTTCTAGGTTGAACATGCAAGTGTTTTGTTGTATATTTGTCTTTTTGGATGCGAATAGTAATATCCTAATTTATAAATTTATAAATAAACTTTATTTGAAATTATAGACATATCGATGTATACAAACGTTCTTTAGAGCTTTATATTTTACCTGTCCAACTTTAAATACGATATCTCAATCCGTGCGAATACAGTGAGCACCAGAAAAAAATGAAAATAATTTTTCATATTTACTTTTTGTCGGATAATGTTTTCAATTGTTGTTTCTTATTACTCAAACTAAATATAAAAACGCAATTCATTGTACTATTTCCTAAATTCTAAATTTTGAGAGCGATATACCATTGTCTTTGGACATGTTGAAAACAAAAAAAAAAAATGTTCATAACCGGGGATTGGTTTGGTCACGTGGTCACCGAAGAGCATACCCTTAATTATTTTAGAAGATTAGGTAGGTCAGCATTGATGCTTATAGTGAACCTATAACGATTAAACTGTCATAATATAATGAAACCCAGTTAATAATGTGAGAGGATACAAAACATTGCATTTTGCTTCATTTTGATACACTTCGAATCTGAACATTGATGAAGAGAAATTAAGATTATGATTATCTTATATATTTTTTAAAAAAAGGGCTCTGAAATGATTGTAAGTATGAAGTATGTCTGAAGTAGGCCAGAAAACATTTAATTTATTATTCTATATTGTATAATTTGCAAATGTAATTTTTTTTCTTCAATTTTTGCAGGGTATTCCAAAAAATCAGCCATAAGGGGGGCCACAACCAAGAGCGGGAGGAATAAGAGAAACCTCCACAATGTAAATCTTCAAGTCCAGAAATTGATGGACCGCATATAGGCCAGTCAACGAAGGATTTTAAATGGAAATAATTTATAACAATGAACTTAGTTGTCAGGAAGCTTCCTTAGGGGGTCTTAAAACACCTCCCAAAATTCAGTAAATTTGGGGGGGGGCTCGAGCCGCCATCTTCCAATATGGCGGATGAGTTCATGTTTTTAGATTTTCCTTGGAAGCGGCTACTTTTAGAGCAAAAACAGTTTTATAATAAAACACTCTAAATTTTCTTCTGAATAAAAAAGGTCATATAAAATATTGCCATAAAGTAAATAGTTTTCTCGAAAAATTGAAAAGATTGAACATTTTTGGAAGTTCATTATTCTTGCATTTATGAGCGATTTCCTCAGTGAAAACGAGTGCAGTTTATTGTTTCAAGCTTGGCTGAAGGTAAGCTACCGTGCAATATCGATAATTTCATTGTAGCTATATTATTTATTTAATACTGAAAATTATTTTGATCATTTTCAACGCTTAATTTGAAGAGGTTGCTTTCATTTCTCGAAGTAGGGACTCTGTCATTTACCTTTCCTTATGTCTTAACAACGCATCTGCAAATTTTCGAAATTTTAAATTAATTTTTTGATATTAAAACAGCCTTTTTTTGAACCTGTGTCAAAACTCTCGGAAAATCCGAGTTGAGTCTGCGGGGTGAAGTAATAACGATGTATTTACTGCAGGCCCACTTTTTTCTTCAAACGATAGAAAACATAACGCACAAATCGTAAATAATCTTAACTCCTTCCATATGCCTGGGACCCTTCGAACTGCATTTCCCAGGGCATGAAGCGACCACGGTCATGTGGCCACAGGCGACTATCGGCGTCCCTCTTCCGC
>NC_046661.1:32975524-32984265 GCF_010883055.1 Belonocnema kinseyi | reverse complement strand
TTATTAACATTCCATGAAATAATTCAGATTAATACTTCAAAGGGAAGATAATAAAATAACCATTTTTGTATCTCCATTCTTCTCCCGCTAACATTTCACGTCATGAAACGCGTTTTTTGTACCAGAAAAAATC
Organism: Belonocnema kinseyi; assembly: GCF_010883055.1. NCBI lineage: Eukaryota > Metazoa > Arthropoda > Insecta > Hymenoptera > Cynipidae > Belonocnema > Belonocnema kinseyi. The sequence continues at coordinate 32,984,132 of NC_046661.1, read as the reverse complement.
ATATCATTACTGATTTTTGCATGAAGCATTCCAAAGGTGCTGCAATGATCGTATCAAAATTCAGTAATGATCGGATTAAAAGTAAGCTTATAATTAAGCTTTTACAGTTAACAAATAAATCAAACGAATTTTCAACTACTATCGGCGAGAAAACTATAGTTCGGCAGTAAAACAAAAAAGGGCCCCTCTGCTTTCTGTCACTTGTTTTCCAACAAAAAAAAAATGTCTAAAAATATCGCGATTTTCACAAAAAAGAAGATTGACACATCCTTCCGGTTGATTGAAAATAAATGTAGAGCCTATTAAGGGATCGTCCATATATTACGTAACACTTTTTTCTTTTGTTTATATCGTTGTGTCTTTCTCAACTTCACATCAATTTCATACTCGTCTTTATTCAAACAAAAGAAAAACGCGTTACGTAATTTATGGACGATCCCTAATTACATTTTGCAGTTTGAATCGCTTTAATATCTGTATTCGAACTGAAGATAATATATTTGCACATTTTTGTGCTTTTAAGCAACAATTCTAATTTTTTTTTTAATTTCTCAACTGCAACTGGTTCACAACAGTTTTCCTCATACTCATGAATTTTTTCAAATTTTTTCCATCGCCCCTTGTATAAGAAATAATGCTCTAAACTTGACTGTTCCTAAATGTACCCAAAAATCCTTACTTTTTTTTACATTTTTCAGTCTACTAAGCACAAAATTTTTTTACATAAACGTCTTCAAGCCCATTAACGTGCAACACTTTCAGCTTTTAAATGACTATTTTTTTGTTGCGCTAGCATTTTTTTTGACTGAGTTGTTAAGCTTCAAAGACAGATGCCTACAGTTTTCTCGCCGATAGTAGTTCCATTTTCAACTTCAAATTTTATTTCAAAATCTTGTTAAGTCGAGAAGTTATTTTAAATGTATGCAACTTTAAAATAATTTTTAAAATGTTTTTCAAACTTCTGAATGCCTTTTGAAATTAATAGAATTTTTCGTTCAACTTTTAGAAATTTCGCAAATTATAAGAAATCATGTTATAATATTCTAGACTCTTTTAACAATTTTGGAAATCTTTTAAAATATTTTTAAGTATTCTTTGTGAATAATATTCCAAAATAAAAAATTGTTTTCAATTTTCCTAGGAATCTAACAAAAATGTCTTATTCTTTTGAAGCCTTTCTTAATTTTTAAAAAGTTTCTCATTTTTTTTAAATCTGCAAAAATCGACATTTTATTTTAAATTAGGCTGTGGCTATTTGCACCGAAATTTCGGTTCGACTAGCCAAATTTTGTTGGTACAAACTTCGTTTAAATTATATGAAATCATTTCAAGTTTTCAATTAATTTTCAATCTTTTCAAAACTTCCAAACACCTATTAAAATTACTCAAATTTCGTCTAGAAATAATAAGGGTCCAATTGATATTTAAACATCTAAATTGAAACATTTCACTTAGACACTAAACCTTTCTTTTTAAAAAACAATCAAAATAGTAACGTTCAAAGCTCAAAAGATATTACAAATTTTAACGATTTAAGTTTTCCCAGGTAAAACAATTCAATGTCAAATTGTTTATTTTTAAATATTCGGTTTTGATTTATTCGGCTTGAATAAACCGTCAAATATTGATAAATATAAAATAATTATTATTGCTTGTAATAAAAAATTTTAAATAGCATGAATTGATATTTTACACTGAGCCAATTTTTTTAATTTAGTGAAAGCGTTTAGTTACAAAATACATTTTTCCGAAGTAATTTTTTAATTAAAAATAGTAAATATATAGTAATATTAATAATAGTAATAATAATAAGCTTAATTTTAATACGATCATTACTGAATTTTAATACGATCATTGGAGCACCTTTGGAATGCTTCATGCAAAAATCAGTAATTAAATGATTTTTTTCTGATACAAAAAATGCGTTTCATAGACGTGAAATGTTAGCGGGAGAAGAATGGAGATACAAAAATGGTTATTTTATTTTCTTCTCCTTGAAGTATTAATCTGAATTATTTTATGGAATGTTAATGATTTTCTGTTCTGGTTAGATTATCTTCAAAATTATTATTTTACAAACCACTTTCTATATAAACAACAATAGATGTGAAGCCAGAAGTATTTTCGAGGCGTGTCGACCAAAAGGTTTAAATTCGCTTCAGAGCTTGATTATAAGCTTAATTTTAATCCGATCATTACTGAATTTTAATACGATCATTGCAACACCTTTGGAATGCTTCATGCAAAAATCAGTAATTATATGATTTTTTTCTTATACAAAAAAAAGCGTTTAATAGACGTGAAATGTTAGAGGGAGGAGGAAGGTTCTCTAACAAAAATAGAAACGACTGTGCTTGACTGTACTAACAAGCCCGTTACTCTCTCGCTTGCCCTCGCGTATTTGCTTTGGTGGAAGAGGGACGCCGATAGTCGCCTGTGGCCACATGACCGTGGTCGCTTCATGCCCTGGAAAATGCAGCTCGAAGGGTCCCAGGCATGTGGAAGGAGTTGAGATTATTTACGATGGGTGCATTATGTCTTTTACCGTTTGAAGAAAAAAGTGGGCCTGCCGTAAATACATCGTTATTACTTCACCCCATAGGCTCAACTCGGATTTTCCGAGAGTTTTGACACAGGTTCAAAAAAAGGCGGTTTTTAATATCAAAAAATTAATTTAAAATTTCGAAAATTTGCAGATGTGTTGTTAAGACATAAGGAAAAGTAAATGACAAAGTCCCTAATTCGAGAAATGAAAGCAACTTCTTCAAATTAAGCGTTAAAAATGATCAAAATAATTTTCAGTATTAAATAAATAATATAGCTACAACGAAATTATCGATATTGCAGGGTAGCTTACCTTCAGCCAAGCTCGAAACAATAAACTGCACTCGTTTTCTCTGAGACAATCGCTCATAAATGTAAGAATAATGAACTTCCAAAAATGTTCAATCTTTTCAATTTTTCGAGCAAACTATTCACTTTATGGCAATATTTTATATAACCTTTTTTATTCAGAAGAAAATTTATCATCCACCACATTGGATGATGGTGGTTCGACTGCCCCCGCCCCCCCCCCAATTTACTTAATTTTGGAGGTGTTTCAAGACCCCCTAACCCTAAAAGCTTCCTGACCACTAAGTTCATTGTTATAAAGTATTTCCATTTAAGCCTCCTCATTCAGCTTCGTTGACTGGCCTAATAGGAATGGAAGCTGATTTTATTTCTGAACATCGATTTTCTGTTAATTGGTATATTTGTATAGAAGCTATATTTTGCACTGCATATATTATTTAATTTTAATTATATTTGATCTTTATATCGAACTTCTATTTTTCATTCACCCGTTTTAAAAATTCAGGTTGTGGGAAGAAATTTTCCCACATCTCAGTTTGGAAAAATGGTCATCTTTGTATGGGATAACTCCGATACATGCATAGAAATTTTCCCATGCTGAGGTATGGGAAGATTTACATACTTGTATGGAAAAACTCCGATTAATACATCTTTGTATGGGAAAACTCCGATCCAAGTATGAAAATTTTCCTATACTGAGGTATGGGAAAATTTCCATCCTTGTATGGAAAAATTCCGATCCATGTATGGTATACATGTATAGGAAATTTATCACCGATTTTTCTCACCGTGCGCCTCCAAAATACTTTTTGCTTCACATCTACTGTTGTTTATATAGAAAGTCAATTGTAAAATAATAATTTTAAACATAATTTGACAACAGCAAATTATTCATTTTCCAGAAAATACAGAATACTACTTCAAGGGGAATAAAATAAAATAATAATGTTTGTATCTCCTCTCTTCTCTCGCTAACATTGCACGTCTATTAAATGTCTTTCTTGTATGAGTAAAAAAGCGTATCATTATTGTTTTTCGCACGAAGCATTCCAAAGGTGCTCCAATTATCGTATCGAAATTCAGTCATAATCAGATTAAAATTAAGCTTATAGTCAAGCTCTACAGTGAATTTAAACCTGTGGTTCAATACGCCTCCAAAATACTTCTTGCTTCACATCTACTATTGTTTATATAGAAAGTGATTGGTAAAATAACACTTTCGAAGGTAATCTGACAACAGAAAATTATTAACATTCCATAACATAATTCAGATCAAAACTTTAAGGGAAATACAATAAAATAATAATTTTTGTATCTCCTTTGTTCTCTCGTTAACATTTGTGTAAATGTGTCCCACACGGAGAAAAGTAGAAAAATAATTTTTATGAAGACTGCTGCATTATATTACAGATTATTATGGTACTAGTGACTATGACTCGAGTGCAGGTACCCTTTCTAAACTGTTATGTTGTCGATTTATACCCTGGGAAATGCAGTTAGAAGGGTCCGAAGAATATGGAAGGAGTTAAGATCATTTACGATGGGTGCATTATGTTTTCTACCGTTTGAAGCAGAAAGTGGGCCTGCAGTAAACACATCGTTATTACTTCCCCCCCCCCCCAGCTCAACTCGGATTTTCCGAGAGTTTTGACATAGGTTCAGAAAAAGGCCGTTTTTAATATCAAGAAATTATTTCAAAATTTCGAAAATTTGCAGATGCATTGTTAAGATATGAGGAAAGAAAATGAGAAAGTTCCTACCTCAAGATATGAAAGCAAGTTCTTTAAATTAAGCGTTGAAAACGATCAACATGATGGTCAGTATTAAATAAATAATACAGCTACAAAAAAATGATTGATATTGCACGGTAGATTACCTTCAGCCAAGCTCAAAACAATAAACTGCACTCATTTTCACTGACGCAATTGCTCACGAATGCAAAAGTAATAAACTTCCAAACATTTTTATTCTTTTCAATTTACCGGACAAACTATCCACTTTATGACAATATTTTATATAACCTTTTTTATTCAGAAGAAGATTAAGAGGGTTTTATTAAATGACTTTTTTACGCTTAAAACAGCCGTTTCCAAGGAAAATTCAAAAATATGAAATAAGCCGCCATGTTGGAAAATGGCAGCTCGAACGCCCCCCCCCCCCACTCAACTTACTGAATTTTGGAAGCTGTTTCAAGACCCTCTAAGAAAGGTTCTTGACAACTACGTTTAGGCCAACTGAAAATGGAACCTTTTAGGTACGACTCATGTGCAGAATATGCGAATAGGAAGAGGAAACATGGAAGCATATATGGGATTGATGTAGAAAAGGAATGGAAGATAAAGGAAGCTTGCAAGAGAATGTAGTAAAGATTCTAGGGGAGGATGGAGGGGTTGAGAAGTGGACGAAGGAGCTGGCGGGGGTTAGAGGTGCGAATGAGTAAGAATGAAAGTGGAAAAATAGCAAAATGAACATGATATAGAAGAAAAGTGAAAGTGAAGGAAAAAGGAAACGGAATTTGCATAGATTAGAAGCGTAAAGATTTGTAAGTAGTTTTTATTATATAGTAATATAAGTAGATTAAGATGCGCTCGCTCGCACTCGTGCGCCCTCTCACTTCGATCACTCTGTTCCGAGAGTAAAATTGCGCTAGATTAATGTAGAAATAAGGACATATAAGAATTTATGTAAATAATTATGATTATTGTAAATAGTAAAGAAAAGACGTAAACCCTTAGGGGACACATTATGAATAAAGAAGAACTAAAAACGATTAGTTTTTAAGCAATAATGGTATACTTGAACTTTTAGGTAAAAAATTTATTTTCAAACAAAAAGAATAAATATTTTACAACTTATATCAATATTTAGACAACCAAAAATGTTTGACTAAGCAGTTGAATTTCCAACCAAGTAGTTGAATTTTTAACCACAAAAGACAATTTCCTAATGAAGAATAATTTGATAGTTATATTTTCAACTAAGAACTATCCATTTTTACCAAAAAAAGGATTAGTTAAATTTTTATTTAGAATAATTTAATTTTCAACACAAAAGACGAATTTTTAACAAAATAGTGAAGTATGCAACCAAATAGTAGAATTTCTAAATAAAAAAGATGGATTCTGAACCAAAAATATACTAGTAAACTTTTAAGGTAAAAAGAATGACCTTCCAACAATAAATAGTAGTATACTCAACTTCCGATATAAAAACCCTCAGTTTACGATATTCTTAGAATTAATGGTCTCCGCCGTTTCGTAGTGAGAGGACCCGTGGGCTGAAAGAGAAGTGGTGCTCAGTTAAGCGAGACAAACATCTCGTGGGTTACAACCTCAGCGCATCAAGTTGCGTTAATTCGTCCAAATCCAATAGAAATGAGTCATAAAGGGTTGCCTGTTTACGTGTGGATTGTCAGTATTTAGGATCAAGGCTACTGCAAGCCATACACGAAACCCTTCTTATGTCGAGAGTTCAGTGTATTTTCTAATTGGTTTCTATTAATTCAGTTCAAATCTAAGCGAAAGAAAAAAGAGAAAGTCTTTAAAACAGCGATAAATAGGGGGACAGGAGAGAGAGAGAGAGAAAGAGAGAGTGTGAAGAAAATTTTTCAAGCATTTCAAAATACTGTTATTCTCATTCACATTTTCCATATGTGATGTCACATCATGTAGTGCCCCCCCCCCCCACCCTTCTTTGTCAAAAATCGTCACAAACCCTGTAAACCCTTTCCCCCTGGAAGTGTGAAACAGTTTTTCAACGCCCCTTTTGAAATTGATCTATATTTATTTAATTGAATTAGTCAAAAATTTAGGTAAATCAGTAAGGATTTTCACTGATTAAGAATACTTATTGTAAATCGATGTTGTTGATATGTTGGTGTTTTTTCGTCTGAGTTGTTTATATATTAGATAGTGTTTTTTTTTTCTGGTAGAGCTGTCTTACTTGAGACCAAAAAAAATGGAAGGAATAGATGTTAGATCCTTCATTGTAAATAAAACTTTCAACGTTTCGATAGTATAACACTCTCCACATCAGGAATAAAACTTCATTAAGATCGATTTAAGTTATAAAATTTAAAAGAACCATCCTCTCATGTTCCAGTTCTCAATTAATTAGTCTGTTAAAATAAAGCATTTTTTTATAATAAAAATATTGTGAAATTTTCTGAGATATATTATTAAAGTAACTATAATTTGGAAGTAAAATGTTCAATAGGAAAAAATATGGAAGTTGAATATAATTGATAATTTCATCTAACTGATTATTGAACTAGCAAAAATAGGAGTCTGAAAAATTGTAGATGAAATTTAAGAATCTAAAATTATGTTATATAAAGAACTATGATGTTTGAAACCAGTTACTACATTCAAACATTTAGCACACCCATTCTTAATAAAGAACATTTCAGCTACCAAACTTTTAAATTTATTAGACTCATGGTGTAGAACTTGAACATTATACAGTCTATTTCATGACCAGTATCAACCAGTTTATGGTTTTATGGACTCTGTCTAAAATTGTCATGATGTTCTTTAATCCTAGCATACAGTAATATTTCAGTTTGACCTATATAATACTTTTCACATTCTAAACATTTAATTTTATAAACTATGTTGGTCAAATTAAAAGTGTCCAAAACATCTTTACCGAATTTTATGAAACTGTCGAATTTGGAGTCAACTCTAAAAACGGTTTCAATATCAAAATCTTTCAGAATTCTTATTATTTCAAACGATGAACTACCATGGTAAGGAATAGACACGAAAAATTTGGACTCAAAGTAATTTACTGTTCCTAAATTTAACTGTGATGTGTTGTGTCCTTGAAGTGTTTTTAATTGATTTTTAATATGTACTTGCAAAAATTTCTAAGGATAATTATTTTAAAACAAAATATTTTCAATGAAATCAACATTAGTTTTGTGAAAAGACTCATGTGATAATTTATACATAGTGTCAACTAAATTTTTAATAGTAGCTATTTTATGTTGAATTGGATAGTTGGAAAGAAATTTTATATATCTACCTGCATAAGTACCCTTCCTATACCATTTAGGTACAGTATTTTCTAAGCCTCGCATGACTAAATCTTCCAAAATAGGTGAAATAGGAGAGCCCATAGGAGTATCATGAACCTGTCTATAATAATCATTGTCAAATTGGAAAACTTTTTTCGTAATTAAGAATTCTATTAAGAATTCTATTAAGAATAAAATATAAATGATTGACAGCGACATTTTCATTGAAATTAGTCAGTGGATTCTGATTTTTACTGACTAATTTAAGTTAATACTCTGTTTTATTTCACTGTTAACCACTGAAAAATGTACTGATTTGTCAGTGAATTTTCGCTAATTCGAATTTATGGAGAAATTTGATTTATAGGCCATGCTAATTTGAAATTTTTTGAGTTAATTTAAACTCACTAGTAGATGGGCTAAGACACATCTAATTAAAGATTCCTGTTACCGAATTTACTAACTTTAACATCACTCGTGGGTCCGTGTCGATGCTAAAAAAGAAACTTCTAGATAGAGATAATTATTTTGGAATATAGACAATGCATTTCTCGTTCATTCAGAGAGAATTGGGTCTCCGAATAAAGTTAAAATTGCTTCACTCTGACAGAATATTAAATTTGACTGATTAAACAGTGACCTTCACTCATGTAATAGCGCATTTGTTTGGTTGGGTCGCTTTTCACTAAAAGGCCGTTTAAATATTAAGCAACGTTATTTTCTAACGCAACCCCCCCC
>NC_046661.1:32968496-32975514 GCF_010883055.1 Belonocnema kinseyi | reverse complement strand
CCCGGCCCTTGATAGGGATTACAGAATATTTGAAACACCCTGATTTAATATTGAAAACCGTCAAACTTCATGTTTCAAATTAAAAAATTATCTAAAATGTACTTATTTAAATTCCAAACATTTTCCAAACTTGCGAATGAATTTCATATTTTCAAGAAATTGAAGGAATTCTACAGTCCGTTCAACAGCAATGCATTTGTGGTTAAGTCTGAAGATATTTTCAACTTTTATTGAAAAAAATTTATATTTTTTCTTATGAATATCAAACTGCGATTTCCACGGTGCGGCATATTAATTAGCGATAAGACAGATGATGTCTTCGAGAATTTACAATATTTACCTCAGTATAGCAAAATCAGTTCTTTTCTAATGTAAATAATTATCGATTGCGTTGATGATAAATTAACGTTATGTTCAGTGCGTTACGTGCAGGTGATGATTAATTAAGAGCTGAATATTTATGTCTATAATGGCGAGGTGCGGTAACACGAGGTTTTTTCAAGCCTTTATAAAAGTTATTTATTATATAAACATCATTTTTATAGTTTATATTTCATTTGAATTATAACAATACTAACTTGTTATGGTTTTTCTTCAAAAAAAAATATATGATTCAACAAGAACAGTTTATATAAAAATAATAAACTGGCCTAGCTTCACCTACATTTTTTCCTTTTTTGTGTTGTATCAATAACTTTGAATTAATACCGAAATGATTAAATGTGTGCGAAATTTAGAAACGTAATTAGAACGTCTTAAAAATCTTCCTTGGACGTACAAGTCAAAAAACGTTATTTTTGGACATCGAAAAACTTCCTAAGTCAGTCCAAATAACGTTCTTTAAATATGCACAGTTCCAAGGACATTGTAAGGACGTTGTGGAAGACAAAACGTTTTCAGATTATTATTTGGCCTCACTTAGGAAGGTTCTTACAAGTTCAAATAACGTCTTTTGACTTGTACCTCTTGTACTTTATATTTTTTCTGAATATCTTTCTTTTGATTGCTTTTATACAAAGGATGAGAATTAAAAAAATTGTGCGCGTTGAGGAAACAAAAGATTACCGATTTCGTGCTTGCGCGTTGGTTTTCATCTGCTTTGTAAACAAGCAACCTTTCTTTTTGGACATATTGCTTCAAGCGAATCCGAAACTTCGAAATATAGTCTTACATGATTTTGAAAATTTGAAAAAAGACTGATAATAATGTGCGACAAGAAGAACGGCAAAAAAACAAGTAATTCTGCTGATCTCGTGATTGAATTGCTCAAACCACTAAAATAACCTGAAGAAATTTTTTTACCTTGGCCAGGTTATGCAGAGTTCTTCGATTTTCACTCGAAGAAAGGGAATACTTACAAACTAAAGTGCAAGTTATGTGTGATTCCGAAAATTCTAAGTGGTTATGTTTTAAAGTATAATCCGGTTGTTGTAGATATGAGGTTCCCTGGCGGACCGAAGGAACCGAATGGAGCCTCTACAAAGTACCCATACAGACCCCATTGGGTCTCCATTCGGTTCCTTTTAAAAAACTCGAAAAAACAGCAAGTAGCAGTCAACAGGCGTTATACGTCTTATATTTTTTAATACTTTTTACCGTTGCAAAAAAAAACTATTGTGATTATTCCGTGACCTTCTAAAGGGAATTTTAACGTAGAATCCGAATTTCAACAATTTAAAATTTGATTTTGCTGTTTTTTCGAGTTTTTAAAAAAGGAAGCGATTGGGGACTCAATGGGGTCTTTACGGGTACTTTGCAGAGGCTCTATACGGTTCCCTCGGTCCGCCAGGGTTATAGTTAGAGATTATTTTGATTCCGAATAATATTCGTTAAAAATATTTGTCTGATAGATTAAAATTTGTACTATTTTCATAAAAATCCGTTTAACATAGTATATAATAGGATGAAAATAAAATTGATAATTGATATCACTATTCCAAAGAAATTTTTTTAACAACACATTTCAAAATGCCAAAATTTCATCACCTCCAACTCCGGCCAGTTTTTGACCAAACTTATTGGAATTTTTCGGGTGAATAATAAATAAAAAACTAAAATAAAACTAAACCTGATTCAATATTTTTTTATAATCAAAGGTAAGTGTAAATGTTTGTATTTCGCTCATTTATTCTTGGGTGCACTGTGAAAATTAAGCGAAAAAAATAGTAACAACTTAAGGGCATGTGATACTTTGAAAATTATCGATTATACCAGTGTAAGACTTTAACGGTTTTTTCCAACAATAGTAAATATGTTACCTTAAAAATTTGGAGAATGATCGCTAACATGCCAGCGGACGTTCCCGCACTATTCTTTTATGAGATAATTAATTATAAAAATTTTATTTTGCTAAATTTTACTAATCCGTGTATATTTTAAGGTTATATTTGTTTTAAAATTGTCCCAGACTGAAAACAATTTTCCCAGATGAAAAATTAGGTAAGGGGGGATATGAAAAGTAACTTTTAAAGTAACTTAAGTTACTTATACTAGTAACTATAACTGTAACGAGTTACTTTTTTGAAAAATTAACTGTAACGGTAACAAGTTACTTTTTTTGCAAAGTAACGTAACTTTACCGAGTTACTTTTTATAGAGGAACTTGCTCAACACTGATTTTCACGCACTGAAACCGAATCCGATGTCAGAATTTGCCTTACACGTTAACGTTTAACACTATACCGAAAATACTCGCAAAAATTAGTATTTCCTGCTCTGGAGATGAGGTATATCAATTCTTATGTTTTTCAATCTACTGAATTCGAATTAGCTATCAGAAATGATCTTTCACGTTACCCATAAACAAAAAAATTGTGGATCAGATGGAAATGAATTTCAAAAAATTGGAGTGTTTGATGAATCTAAAGTTACACTTCGTCGACTCACATTTGAATAGGTTTCCTGACAATGTTGGCGACTACAGTGAAGAACAAGGCGAATGGTTCCATTCAAGATATAAAAGTCATGGAACAACGGTATCAGGGTAGATGGGATGAAGTCATGATGGCTAATTTATGCTGGATGCTAATAACAGAAACTGTTTTAAAGGGGAAGAAACGAAGGCGAAACCCTTTGCATCGATCCTTCGAAGACAAAAGGACACGATATATTGGAAGGCAATCAGACTGAAGACATTTAGCCCATTTCTTTGATATGTCGTCAACTTAGATATACATGGACAGCTTCAGAATTGAAATATTGTAAGCACGTGTCCTTATTGTGATCGCTAAGGAAGCAACGTAAAAAATGAGAGATCTCCTCGAAGTAACAGTGAAATATGAAAAAGTTTGAGACACAAGTTACCAAGTAAGCTTCACAAATGATGACCGTAAAACCAGATTTTGAATATTAAATTGATTTCGGATTCAGTGCGTCAAAATCCATAGGAAAACCCTGGCTGACCAAAGGAACCGAATAGAGCCTCTACAAAGTACCCGTAAAGGCCCTATTGGGTCCCCATTCGGTTCCTTTTTAAAAAGACTAAAGAAAACAGCAAAATCAACTTTTAAATAGTTGAAATTTGGATTATACCTTAAAACTTGCACTAGAAACTCACGAAGTAATCGCAATACTTTGTCTTGCAGCGTTAAAAACTTTAAAAAATAAAATACCTTTCATTTACATGGACCGAAGGCGCCTTCAAGTGCATCTTCTTTTAGTAGCAGTTAATAAGCGTTCCGTCGGCAACTTTAAGGTTTTCGTCTGGATGCTAGCGCCACGCAATGGAAACCTCAGTCAACAACGCTGCGATGAAAGTTAGAGAGAAGTTTATTTTTAAACTTCGCGTGCAACATACTACTTGAGGTATTATGGATGCGCTTGAAGTCACCTTCAGCAGAAGTTAATTACTTTTTTTTACATTTTTAACGCTGCAAAAAAATATTGCGATTACTCCATGAGTTTCTAATAGAAAATTGAACGCAGAATACAAATTTCAACAGTCTAAAAGTTGACCTTGCTGTTTTTTTGAGTTTTTTAAAAAGGAACTGAATAAGGACCCAATGGGGTGTTTACGGGTACTTTGTAGAGGATCCATTCGGTCCCTTCGGTCCACCAGGGAATACATGTCGCGTCACCAGATCACGACACTTTTTTGTGTGGCTATGTAATCAAAGAAACAATAATGATTCATTTCGGCTTGACAGTAATGCTGTGAATTCGGTTGTATATCAACTTGAATCAATAAGATCTGTTTAAGACCGGGCGCGAAAGTGCGTACTTTCGATTCAAAAGCATTTTTCTTAATCATCTTAATCTTTTTTGTATACCTTTGTTGTGTTAGAGACAAATGAGAAAACTTAAATTTTCATAAATAACTTTTTTCATTACAAGTCAAAAATTCCAGGAAGAAATCTCAAAATTGTATCCTTTCTTTGAACGTTTTTTGATAAGGAACTAAAGCTTTATATCATAAGAAAATGTTAAATTTTGAAATCAAAACTCTAATTTGGAATATCAACAATTTAGCAAATTGCACATTGTTTCTAAACACCTTTACTAAGATCTATACACGACAATTCTATGTACAACTTTTTTGAATCAGAGGAATATATCATACACAAACTTAAATATGAAAAACAAAAAGGATGCATCAAAATGTTTGAATTTAGAAGGAACAAAGATTAAAAAGAAAATGAAGTCAACAGTAATATCAGGTTACATTTCTGAAAAACTATCTCTGGCAATAAATTTGGAATTTCGTTTAACTCAAACCAACTGACTACTAACAATATCATTGCTTATGTTGCAGATTGCATCCAAACTTTAGATACATTCAAAAAACAAGAAATTACGAAACAAAAATTCGAAATTAATTGTTCACCATAAAGAAAATAATAAGTTCAAAAACAATAACTTAGCGAAAAAAATTTACAGATTATCGAAAAGATGGCAAAGCCCTTTTTTTAAACGCTTATAAAGGCCACATTACAGTAGCTGCCAATACAAAAGATTAGTTGACAGATATGGAAAAAATGTTGAACAATGGATCTCTATATAAAAACGTTAAAACAAGTTTGGTTCCTGCAATAGAAGAAAAATGTGATTAGATTGTCACTAGGTGGCATAATAAATCCTATATTAATGATCAATTGTATTACCGATTGAGATTTGAGTTGCGATTTTAGCTAAAGGTTATGCTCTTTCTAAAATTCATAAACCAAATTTAAAATGAGGATTAATTGTGTCTTTCATTGGTTCACCAACTTATAAATTATCATCATATTTAGCAAAATTTTTTAAACCAGTTCCATTCCATGGTGAATCTAGATATGTTGTCCATGTTTGACAATATCTCTCTGGATTTTGCTATGGAATGTGTAGCAGTGAAATTAATTCTGTATAGAAATTTAACAAAAATTTCGAAAAACGACATACTTGGTGCAGTATGAACAGTTTTCAACAACACAGTTTTCTCTTTCAATAAATTTGATTACAAAAAAAACATCAGGTTTTCCAATTTGGTCTCCTTTATCTCTTGATAATTTAAAAGTAACAACGCTCTAGCGTTGTTACTTTTAAATTTCAAGCCCCTGTTTTATACACGCTAAGTAGATGATGTATTTTCTATCATTCCTACTAAAAAATTTCAGGAATTTGTCTATGCGTCCAACAGCATTGATGAGTCGGTTCAATTTACTCATGAGATTGAAGAAAACAACATTTTAACTATCTTGATTTGTCAGTGATCAGAAAAGATGATCGACTAATTCTTACTAATTGGTATAAAACACCAACCTTTTCTGGTCAGTATTCAAATTACAACGCACTTCATCCATTTTAACAAAAAATGGGTCTAATCAAAAATGTAATTTACAGAGGCATACAACTTTGTGATGTTAAGTTTAGGAAAGATAATATTTAGAAAATTAAAGAATCCTTCATTCTTAACAACTATTTATTACCTCTAGTAAAAAGTATCATTTAAGAAAGAAGATATGAAATTTTTATAAACTCATGGAGAGCTGCTATCAAATTTAACTATGCCCAACGTGCCAAAAATAACTGTCTCGGCACATTTGTTCTAAATCATTTCAACAATTTAAAAAAGTGAAATGAAAATCCTAGCTGATTGTCCTAAGAAATGGCACTAAATTTAAATATTGAATTAACATTTTTGTTTATTTAAAATACTTTGCTTGACACAATATGCGTACGTATTATTATAAATTATTTAAAAATTATTAATGCATAGTTTTTTAGGTAATATTCATAGCTTTGAAGCGAATAACAATAAACTTGTTAAATTTTTGTTGATTTATTACGTATCTTCTATGTATAAGAATAAGAAATAGAAATGTCTATAGAAATAAATATAAATATAATATTATAATAATATAATAATAATATAATTGAAGTGTTCTCACGATGGTGTCGCGGTAGGGCTTGAGCTTTTCTCTCATGACATTGACGGCTATTTTGGCGGTAGCTCCGCTACTGACAGGGTTTCCAACGACAGATAAAATTTATAACGAAGAGGAGAAGGACTAAGAATAACGCTAAAAGCTAAATAACAATGGAGAACATAATAAAGACATTGAAACGCTTGTCGCTTCCCGGGGATCGTCGGATCGCCCTTGGAGCCACAGCTGGGGGCCACAGCATGCGGGACGGTGGCAATGGTGAGCTGCGAGATGGTCAGAGAGATCTCACTAATCAAACAGCTAGCCAGTCAGAACATCTGCCACAAATGATAAGCAGCGGAACATAAATTGTGCCTATGAGAATAGTTTGGTTAGGGTTAGCTATTTGCAGCCAACCACTTTGACATAAATACTATGGGAGAGCTTTAAGTGGCATACCACAATGAAAGAGGAATTGGTGTTTTGAACGAAAATGAAAAAGTATCCTAATATACAGAAAGTCGCACTAAGATATCTTACCGCTAAGGTGAATGACATCAGGACTAATCTACACATACAGTCTGTCAAGTTAAAGCGTGGGTGGCTTTACTCGTAGTCGGTAAGGTGTGTCGACATGATTTTGGTGTCAAAATATTAAGAAGAGCTCCCTCTTTCAT
>NC_046661.1:32962460-32968396 GCF_010883055.1 Belonocnema kinseyi | reverse complement strand
TGAAAGAGGGAGCTCTTCTTAATATTTTGACACCAAAATCATGTCGGTACACCTTACCGACTGCGAGTAAAGCCACCCACGCTTTAACTTGACAGACTGTAACAGGAGACCGTCATACAGTCGCGTCATACAGTCAAGCAGGGGCAATTGATGTTCTTCTGCAACCTATTAATGATTCAACACCACCATATCATCCAGAGGTGGATGGCCCTATACAGCCAGAGGTCGAAGCAGAGGTTCAGCAACCAAAAAAGCGACGAAAATTGACATAACATATGAACAGAGATGTTATGCGCCTTTATTTTTTTGGCAGAGAAATGTGAGCAAAGTATGAGGAGAGAACATCGTAGACCCTTCTTACTTAAATACCCAGAGCTAGTCACAAAAATAAATAAGAAAAATCTAGCAGATCAAAAGCGCTTAATATCTGTAAACAGATTGCTTTTGGATATTGAAATAGCTTTTGTCAAAATAGAAGTGGACCAGCAGCTTCCCATTGATGAATTTCCCTTGAAAGATGTGGACAAGGAAGACTTGATTGAAGCTGAACGCATAGGTGCTAGGAATAATGAACATCACGTACCGGATCCATTAGAACCGCACTCGGATATTATTAACGATGTTGTCGATAGCGAAATCCCAGATAAACTACAGCACCTTGAAAGGAATTTTGGTCATGCTTTACTAAAGTGCAGATAAGTAGAACCAACACTAAGGCATTCTCTGCGCAAAATGAACATTAAAAATGATCTGCGTGCACTCAAAGAATACCTCAACAGCAAGGTTTTACCTACGTACTTGAACGTAACACAAACTGTGTTAGAGGTGCAAACTCTTTTATACTGTGCAGCTGTAGCAACTGTTGGAACGTTGGACCGCAGAATTAGGCCTGCAAATACAGTTTTTGTCACAGCAAAGGATCCAGATCCACCATAGAAGATAAGGTTGGATATGGATGTCAGCAATGCAAGGTGCAAATTGGGTCGATTAACTCAATATAAAAAAGGAAATAGAACCAGAAAAATGATAAACCATGTTACTGAAATCATCTACCTTGGCACATTGAGACATTAACACCAGCAATATTGGATGAGATTATGGACTCCCACGGCAGAGGCTTGATGTGATTACTGCCAGACTGCGTCGGTGCAAGAAAAGTAGAACACTAAGGCAAAAAAATCGAAACTTTCAGACAGATGAAAGAAGGTGCCATCGTGAACTGAGTGTAAAGCAAAATAACCAGCAAGACCCCGAAGTTCCTCAATTGAAAGATATGACTAACTACTGGACGGGTATTTGGGGAAAAATGAACAGATGCAATTTGGACACTCCGTGGTGCAAACTGGAGAAAGGAAGGGCAAGCAATAGCCCTGAAATGCAGCTGACAAACATCACACCTTTAGATGTTTCAGCGGGCTTGAAAAGCGCAAGTAATTGGAAAGCTTTAAGTCCGGACATAATGCACAACTTTTGGCACAAGTACCTGACTTGTGTACATCTTAAATTGGCAAGGTGTTTTCAGAAGATAATTGAACACCCTGATCTGATGCCAGACTTTATGCTCCAGGGTACTACGTATATGTTACTTAAATAAACAGATACTCAAAATGCATCCAAATTTCATCCGACAGCCTGTCATCCAACAATTTATAAATGTCTTGCAGCTATCATTACAGAGAAGGTATATTCTCATTGCGACGAGAATGACATTCTTACAGAAGAGCAGAAAGAATATTGCAAAAACTCGCGAGGCTGTAAAGATCTAATCACTATAGAAGCTGTTGCCATGACTCAAGCTCGTATTCATTGACATTAGTATTAGTATCCATTGGCATCCATTGACTACAATCAAGCGTTTTCTTCTGTGCCGCATGACTCTTTGCTTGAAGTATTAAAACTTTACAAAATATGCCCACGCATTATTGACTTTCTAGATCATGCGATGAGGCTCTTGAGTACAGGAGTCCAGTATTTTGATCATGGACAACCAAGGATAGCTAGATCAATACGTTTTGCGGCGGGTATATTTTAAGGAGACTTCTTTAGCGCACTAAGGTTCTGTTTAGCGTTGAACCCGTTGAGCAAAACGCTAAACAGCATGCATCATAGATTTAGAATTCATGATAATGAGGATGGTCATCAAGTGACCCATCTTCTTTACATGGATGACCTGAAGCTGTACGCTAGTTCAGCCCAGAAACTGCAGCAAGTGATCAATGTCACATAGCAGTTTTTCAATGATATCCACATGGAGTTCGGACTAGACAGATGCAAAGCAATACTTTTATTCAGACGGGAATTAGGAAACGCAGATATTAGAGAACGAGTTCGAAAATGACATCGAAGCAATGTTTAAGGGCGAATCATATAAATATCTGAGTATTTTTGAATCGAAGGATATTCCGAATACGATAGTTAAGACAAGCCTAACGACTGCCTTCAATACGAGACTGAAATTAATTATGAAGAGTTTTCTCACGTACTCCTCCGGGCTCAACAAATGGTCTAACATCGACCGCGAAAACTTAAACAGAATCGTCAGCGTAGAAATGACGAAGCACCGAATGCATCACAAAAATTCAGCGATTGAAAGGGTAGTTAGATCACGACATATAGAGGGTAGGGGCATTGTAGATGCCAAAAACCTATGTGAGTCACAAGTTATACAGTTGCGAGACTTTTTTAACAGCAAACGAAATCTTGCGCTTTACAGCATCATCTGTAAAGCCGATGTTGACTACATGCCCTTAAATTTGCTTTCAGATGGAGCCTTGAAAATCAGGGCAGAAACCATAGAGGAATTAGAAGTACAATGGATGCAGAAAGCCGTCCACGAAGAGCACCCCAAAACGTTAGAGCAACATGAAGTTGATAATGAGGCATCAAATATTTGGTTAAGAAAGAGTGTTCTGCATCCAGAGACGGAAGGAATCGTTATTGCAATACAGGACAAGGTTTTCCGCACCAGAAATTATCGCAAACACGTGTTACATCAAGACGTGGTTGACCGGTGCGGATTTTGTGAAGATACCAACGAATCCATCGAGCACATTATTGATGGCTGTCGCGTGGTGATTCAGAGAGAATATACGCACATACATAATGATGTATCGGGCATTATACATCAACAACTTGCCCTCAACCTAGGTCTCTTAAAAGAATGGATGCATTTCTATAAATACATTCCAATGCCTGTTTTAGAAACCGAAGATACAATTTATATTGGGATGTTACTATCCAAACGGATCATTACATCCGGTCCAATTGACGTGACATCGTGATGCGAAAAAAAGGTGCAAGAGTCTACATCATCGACATTGCTTGCCCACTTAACTGAAATTTGCAGTCAACCCATACAACCAAGATCCACAAGCATGGCAAATTAAGGCATGAAGTGAAGACCATGTGGAGTAATGTGAATCGTGCATATATTCATCCCAATGTGATTTCGGGTAGAGGCAATTTGCACGCAAGATGCACTGAACATCTTGAACATTTAGGAGTCAGTAGGGTATTGGCAGATGTTAGATGGCAGATGCCAGATGTTGGCTCTAAGAAAGCATCCAGAAGTGACTGTTGTTACCTCCAACGTTCTCAGCCGCTCGTAATTGTATACCTACAACATTATCGCAGGAGGTTTCAAGCATCGTATTAAATTGACTTATAACATTCTAATCTCATCAATCACTTGACTTAGTCCGTGGCTATTAGGTATAACCGGGTTCACCCGAGTAAAAGTTTAATAAAATGATTATATATAATTAAAAATTTGTCGTAAGGACAATCGCAGGATTTCGCCGGGAGCGGGTGCTAATCTAAAAAATTGCACCCGCTCCCAGCGAAATCGCGGAAAAATTTCAGCCACAACCTCGTCTCACGACCGTGAGATAGGTAATAAAATTTCGGAGGAAATAGACATGTCTATTTCTTATTCTTATGCATAGAAGATAGGTAATTATTCAACAAAAATTAAAGAAGTTTATTCTTATTCGGTTGAAAGCTAAAAGTGTTTATCTAAAAAAGTATAAATTCATAATTTTTAAATAATTTATAATAATACTTATGTATATTTTTTCAAGAAAAGTATTTTAAATAAACGCAAATTTTTATTGAACTTTTAAATTAAGTGCCATTTCTTAAAAAATCAGCTAGGATTTTCATTTCACGTTTTTTTATTGCTGAAATGATTTGGAACAAATGTGTCGAGACAGTTTTTCTTAGCACGTTGTGCTATAAAATGTTTAGATTGATCCAGAATTCTCCTGATATTTATTTAAATAACACGTTCGTTCCGCAGCACGACTCCGACCCAGGTTGCTGATCAATCTCTCTAGCAATCACCCCAAGTGAAGATCCACACAAAGTTGTCATGTAAGGTTCCCCACTTGGGTCCATTAGTATCCAAGGTCTTTTGTTTCAGGCGTCATTCACTCCACGGACACTCTTTTTATTAACTATTTTCCGCCATACTTTTCTGTCCTGGCATTCTTCTCTAGCTTCTTTTACGTCCATGGATTTTTTCATGCAGGCTCACGTGGTTCTGCGGCTTCTTATGTCTCTTCTAACTAGGCTCTCATTCACACACTCTAACCATAGTTTCCGCGATCTACCTCTAGGCACGCTGCCATTTACTTTACCTTGATACACTTGTTTCGTGAGTTGTTCATTTGGCATTCTCTCAACATTCCCGAACCATCTTAACCGATTTCTTTCCCACGTGTCTACTAGCGTCTCTTCTGCACCACATTCTTTGAGAATTATGTCGTTACTCACTTTGCCCATCAGAGTTTTCCCGCATATCATGCGCAGGAATCTCATGTCAATTTCATTAACTTTACTCTTATCTTTTTTTTTTTGATAGGTCCATATCTCGCTACCGTATAGTACAGTTGGTACAAATATAGAGTTATGTATTGCCATTTCAGCTTTATTTAATATATTTTTAGTTCTGATAAGGGCCCATGCTCTTCACGCTTGCATTCAGTTTATGCAACATTCTTCGCAAGTCTTCGATTGACTCTGCCATAACAACCTTATCATCTGCGAACGCTAACCCACGTACTCTTACTGTTTCGAGATCCACACCTTCTTCGGCGAAAAGAGCCATTCTTAAGCTCTTGTCCATGAATAATATAAATAACCATGAAGACATAACGCATCCTTGTCTAACTCCTTGAATAATGTCGAAACAGTCACTCAATTTCCCATTTACCCTTGCACTCGTTTTGCTACCCGTATATAGTGTTTTTATAGCTTGTGGGAGCCATCCATTTACTCCATACTCTATCAGGACTTCCCAAAGTTTACTTTTATCTACGTAGTCCAAAGCTTTTTCTAGGTGAACAAATGCACAGAAAACTTTTTTTCCTACCCTCAAACTTTTTTCTGTAACTTGCCTTAAGCTAAATATTTGATCCGTACATGACCTTCCTGGCATAAACCTACTTTGGACTTCCCGAATCTTTGCTTCTGTTATTTTCTTTACCCTACAAATAAGTATTTTTGATTATATTTTACTTAGGGTACTTAGTAGGCTAATCCCTCTGAAATTATTGTAGTCGCTTTTATCTCCCTTTCTTTTGTATATTGGTACGGTAATCGCTTTTTTCCAATCATCTGGGACGTCTCTCACCTCAAAACATAAATTCATCAATTCGCACAGTCCACGTGGTATGTACTCGCCACCATGTTTAAGCATTTCAGCGTTAATACAGTCTACCCCGGCAGCCTTATCGTTTTTGAAGTTCTTAATTTTATCCCTAACCCCAGGGACGCAGACTTTTTCAATTGAGTTTTCTAACGCATCGTGTTCAACATCGCGGTTGCGGTGTCTGATCAGAGCTCACAGACCTGAAACGCCGCAACGATGCCGCACGAGGGGAATCGTCCCCCGCCAGGTGCCAGATCGTGGATGAAATTTACCCCCACCATACCTA
>NC_046661.1:32955271-32962360 GCF_010883055.1 Belonocnema kinseyi | reverse complement strand
TTGAAAATTAAAATTCGAAAATTTTTTCTAAAGCCTCCAGGGGACTTCGTTTTCGCACGAAAAAATTTTATGTGCCCTTATTGCATCCGAACCCACAATTGGAGAATTTGAATATCAATAAAATCAAAGATCCAGAGTCAATAGAAAATTTCTAGGGTTTTGTTTACTTAAATTGTTACCTACAAAAGAAAAATTATGTAGTTTATGTTTATTAAAAAGTACAATAATTTGTGCGTTAATTCACGAACTAAAAGAATGCATATTAATCATGGTCTTAGTGCTTATCAAACTGATTTTTTTTTTAAATTTAAAAATGTCGGCGCGTGCTGATCCCTGTGAAGTTGTACCCCCATTATCAAAAAGTAAATTTAAAAAATTTTTTTTGTTGCCTCTGCAATAATTCTGGAGTTCTTAATATGTTTTAGCAATAGTTCTCATAACTAAAGCATTAAAAAGTCACTTTTCGAAAAGAGGGGACAGCTTCACACTTCCCCCGAACTTGCAAAAGTGAATTTTTTGAAGTTTATGGTAGATTAAACATAGTTCAAGAGTTCCTGATCATTTTAAAAAGTATTTCCAGCTAATATCACCAAAAAACCGTGTTTCACAAAAAAAAAATAGCTAGCCCCCCACTTTTTGAAGAATTAACTTTTTCGTGCATGATTTTCTGGTTCCGTACTGGTTCTGAATTTCTTTGATACAAAAATTCAAAATAAACCAACAAATTATTAAAAAACAACGTTTTTAAAAATACAAAATGTTGACAAATTTTTTGATTGAATAATCCTAAAGTTCTCTTTAGAGTTCTATACCAATCAACAGGAGTTGAAAAAAAGTCCCATAATACTTTTCGATCAAGTCAAAATTCGAAGAAATACGGCATTTAACAAAATCCAAAATTTTGAGATCCTAAAATATTGAGAGTTCTAAGAATTCTGATCAGAGTTCTGGAATTCTTCATGTGAGATATACAAAAAAGTGTTATAAAACGTTTCGATCAAGTGAAAATTCGAAGAACTATCGCACTTTTTGGACAAACCAAAATTTTGGAATTCCAAAATGTTGAAAGTTCCAAGAGTGATGATCAGAGTTATGGACTTACTAATGGCAGTTCTACAAAAAGTGCCAAAACACTTTTTGATCATATCAAAATTCGAAGAACTACGGCACTTTTAAAAGATACCAAATTTTGAGATTTCACAATGTTGAGAGCTCTAAGAGTTTTTATCAGAATTCTGAACTTCTCAATGGGAGCTCTACAAGAAAGTGTTATAAAACTTTTCGTTCAAGTCAAAATTCGAAGAACTATGGCAATTAAAAAAAAGTCATATTTATAAATTCCAAAATGTTGAGAGTTCTAAGAGTTAAGTATCAGAGTTCTGGACTTCTGCTTGAGAGCTCTACAAAAAAGTGTTATACCACTTTTTGATCACGTCAAAATTCAAGGAAGCGTGGCACTGTAAAAAAAATCAAAAATTTTGGAATTCCAAAATATTGACAGTTCTAAGAGTTCTGATCGGTGTTCTGGACTGATTAATACGAGTAACAGCTTTATAAATAAGTTTCATTACATTTTTCGAAAATCAAAAATTTTGGAATTCCAAAATGTTATAAGTTCTAAGAGTTCTGATTTGAGTTATGAACTTAGTAATGACTGCTCTACAAAAAAGTATTATAACACTTTTCAACCATATGAAAATTCGAAGAACTGCGGCACTTTTAAGAAAATCAAAACATTTCTAACTCCAAAATGTTGAGAATTCTAAAAGTTCTGCTTGGAATTCTGAACTTCTTTATGGGAACTCTACAAAAAAGTTTTCATAAAACCTTTCGTTCAAGTCAAAATTCGAAGATTTATGTCACTTTTAAGAAACAACGAATTTTGTGAAATTCCAAAATTTTGAGAGTTCCAAGAGTTCTGATCGGAGTTCTGGACCTCTTCTTGAGAGCTCTACAAAGAAGGGTTACACAACTTTTCGATCAAGTCAAAATATGAAGAACTATGGCACTTTTAGAAAATACAAAACCTTTTATGAAAATCAAAAATTTCGAACTTTAACGATTTTGAGTGTTCTACGATTTCTGATTAGAGTTCTGAACTTCTCTATGAGAGCTTTTGAACAAAGTGTTATAAGATTTTTCGATCAAGTCAAAAATCTTTTTTGAATAACATTTGAAATATTTTCTTGAAAATTGGTCTTTTCCGTTCGCAAATATATCTTTTGTTTGATTGAACATTCGTTGTTTTTCATTAAATTAAATTGAATGATTTTAGTTTGTATTTAAAATCTTTTTTGGTTGAAATATCAACTGTTATATTTTTTCATCAGAATTGATCCTTTTTGGTTAACCTAATACTTCAAATTTCGAATAAATTCTTGAATTTAAAAATAAAAAGAACTAATTTTCTATCAAAAATATGAACTCTTATTAAAAAATATAATAGTTGATATTTCAATGAAAAAATGTTTTAATTATAAATTAAAAATAATTGAATTTTTTAAACAAACGAAATGTCACCTAAATATTCAGACTTGTAACCAAAAAAGATCAAATATGTATCAAATAAGTATAATTTTTTACTTCAAAAATATAAACATTTCAACCAAATGAACGGGCCCAATTTATATTTGGCCCAAAAAATTCGAAAAATTCCTAAAGTATCTACTAAGAATAACAAGTCAATTCCACATTATATGGACCACCTTTATCCCCCCTATTCATCCCAATTACCGTTAACAAAAATGAAAACTTCACCGCTTCTATGCAGTGTTTTTGGGGGAAAACCCAATAACAAAAATCAAGATAAATACATATATAGTTTTTTGGGGTCGCTGATTTCGAATCCAAGGTCCGCTGACATCCATCATATCAGATTTAAGGTCATTTGAAGGTCAAACTGCAGAAAATCCGATAAAAAATACAGAAAAATACATACATAGGTTTTTAGGATCGCTGATGTCGAATCCGAGGTCCATTGATCTCTACTGTATTAGATTCAAGGTCACTAGAAGGTCAAACTGCAAAAAACCTGATGAAAAAGTCCATAAGTTTTTGGGAACGCTCAATCCGAAGGGGTTTATTTACCAACTCTATGACAAGTTAAGGTCAACTTGAAGCCAATTCAAAAAAATTTCCACCACAGTAGAGCTGTAAAAAAACGTATATTCCTGAATTTTTCTATGGGATTTTCTGTAGTTTGACCTTCAAATGATCTTGAATCTGATATGATGTAGGTCAACGGACTTCGGATTCAAAATCAGCGACCCCAAAAACCTGTATATGTATTTTTCTTGATTTTTTTATTGGATTTTTTTCCAAAAACGCTGCATAGAAGCGGTGAAGTTTTCATTTTTGTAATGGGTGCTTGGGGTGAATAGGTGGGATGAGGGTGGTCCGTTTAATGTGCAATTGACTTCTTATTGTTAGTAGATACTGCAGGGATTTTGTCGAATTTGTTGGACCAAATCTGAATTGGGCCAAAAACCGTCCTTAGAGACTCTCCTCCATTAAAAGTAACTAAATAAATTATAAATAAATCTCCATTGGATTTTTCTTGTCCCAGTATTGGCTTTTTTGACATTCCACTTAAGGATAAATGAGTGCGAAGCACGAGATACGTAATGAGAATGTGTTTCTTGAAGCCGAAAGAGCTTTAACAAAAGAGAGTTCACAATTACAAAATTACAGATGTCACAAAATTATACTGGTGGATGTTTTGAGTCTTATTTTTAAAAGTTTTGCGCAAGAATGTGCGAAAATATTAGGACCGAGTCTACACGAATGTGGGATAAATGCAAAGACCAATCGCGAATATGTGAATGCACGAATCTGAGAAAAATTCAAAGTCCAAGCGCGTAGCGCGAGGTTAATACAAAATCGAGCGCGAAATAAATACTTCATAGAGCGCGATGCCGGCAGATTTTTTTAATTGCAAGAGGGTATCAATTGTAGGATTTATTTATCTTTTAGCTTTAGGTAACCAATAAATGAATCTGGCATAATGGATCAATAAATAGCTTTTTAAAATACATGAAAATGTCGTTGTATTTGAAATTACATAAATAACAAATAACAACTATTTATTGTTATTTTTACATGAAAATAGCAACTGCAAATCTCTCTCACGCAAATTTAAAGCAATTTTAGTGCAAAAAAAATTATTTTGCAGATCAAAAATCCAAAGTTTGATATTTACTTATTTAATTTGGTTACAGAGTCAACAATTGTTGTACTTTCATAAATTTAATTAAACCTAGGTTCTTTTTAAGAATATCTACATAAATTCTGATGACGAAGGAAAATCCTAAATTTAAAAACCACAAATTCCAAAATTTTCCAAAAGAGTTGTTTATAAAAATTACAATTGTTAACTTTTCATAGAAAATGTTATTGACATTCCCTTTCACCATATATTGTAAAATATTTTCAGACAAGAAAAAATTGTGCTCAACAATAATTAGAATACTTTTTAAATACCCAAAATTCTGCGCTACATGGAATTAAATAATAAAAATTGTTCATTGTTAATTTTACATAAAAATGTTTATACAAATCTCCTTAAAAAAATGTTAAGGAGCATCAGTGCAAAAAAAAAGTTATTTTTAAAGCCAAAGCTTTATATTAACTTATTTCATTTGTTTCGAAAACAAAAATTGTTGTACTTTAACAAATATAATCAAATATATATTAGTTTTAGGAATATAAAAATTGTGACTAGAAATCACGATTTAATTAATTTAAAGCATTTTGATTGAAGAACACCCCGTGCAAAAATTTCCCCAAATTTCCCTATTTGAAGTTGGGTTCCAATGGGGTCCCTATCACAATATCTAGCCTAGAAAAAGCTGGTTGGGGCCCATATCGAAATATCTAGTACAGAAAAAAACTGGTTGGGGCCTCTATCAGCATATCCAGTCTAGAAAAAACTGATGGGTGCCCTATCAGGTTCTAGTGAAGAATTTCGTGCCTCGTATATAGGTGTGGCAAATCTATCTTATCTTGTTTTTTGAGAAAGAAATTCTGTTCTTATGAAAAACTGTAAATGTTCAGAAAAAATTACATTTCCTGTCATTCTAAAAAGTTTTGAAGTAGTCTACAACGGGAAAAAAACGAAATATTACAGGAAGAAAAGTTTCAATATATTACAATTATTTATTTAAAAATTATTTTATTGGTATTCCTGCTTAAAGTTCGTATATTTTACATTTAAATAATGTCGTATAATAATCAATATTTAATTCGAATAAGAGAGAGCTTATGAGTATGGCTTTTTCATCGACTATCAACTCGAATGTTTAGCGTAATCGTTAAGACTCCTGACTGCTAGCAAATAGATTTAGGTATAGATGTAGGACCTAAATAGGACCTAAATAGGACCATTAATATTTAAAGTCAAAATACTTTCAACCAATTAATATTTATTTTTTAAATACCAATTCTCTCTTGTTAAAGCTCCTTCGGCTTTAACGAATACTTTCTAATCAAGTATTTCGTGCTTTGCACTCGAGTTTGTCCCTCAAATTGTATATCATTTCCATAAATGTATATTGTTACAATTCATAACATGTATTGGCATTAAAACACCCGTAGTTTCAGTTTATCGTTAAAAAAATGCGCATTATTTTGAAAAAACGTTTGTTATTAAACATTTTATTGCAACTTCTGCCGATATTTCAGAAACTCAATTTGCTCATTTCCAATTTAATTTACGATTTAAGACTTCCGCATAAGTTCTACACAGTAGACTGACTGTGTTTTCACTTCTAAATTATATCCCTAACCTCAGTGAATCTGACTTTGTCAATTGAATGTTCTACCGCATTGCTTTCTACATCACAGCTGTGGTGCCCTTTCGCATTATCTCCTAATAATTTACAAAAAGAGACGTTTCAAGCGTCTAGGGTCGAGAGTCTAGTGACAACAACAGTCCAATGAATCTTCGATTAATGAGGGGGGGGGGGCAGCGTTGTGTTGGATGGGAGTTCAAATGATCTCATTTTTACATTCCCCGCCCTCATTTAGGTAATGTATGTGTGTGGGGGGGGGGGGATTCCACATAATACTTGCCACCAAAATTTTTTTCACGTAAAATATTTCTTATCATGTTTAACACTCAAAAATATTGGATACGTATTTTTTTATTTTAACATGACACGTAAAGTTTTCGAAAACATTCTTTAAAAAAGTTTGATGTTTATAAAAAACTACTCTTTTTCAATTGCTTATACTGCAATATTAAACAAAGATATAAAAAACATACGGAAGATAAAATGTGGGCCTTTTCCTCTATTTTTGAATAAAGTATACTAAAATCCACTTTAATTATTTATTTAATAATATAAATCTAATATTTATAAACTAATGGATTTTTTCTATTTGGACTGGTTTTTTTAATATTTTATTTTAAATAGTGGACTAAACGTTTTTCTTGATCTGGTGAAAATTAAGTAGTGAGTAGTAAAATACTTTCGAAACAATGAAATTTTGAATAGCAATAAATTTTGAATATCTTAAATTAACAACATATGAATATACGATCTCGCAAGTGGATGGTTGTGTTTTACTAATTGCGTAGGCAGTCGAGTTTCACTCCGAGCGAGTCACGCAGCGGTAAACTTCGCGCGCGCGCGAGCCGCTATTCAAAGATTCATCGCTTCGTAAGTATTTAACTGCCCACTCCCAAATTTTTATCAGATCAAGAAAAACGTTTTGACCACTCCTTAAAATAAAATCTTTTTTTAAAGCAGGTCCAAATTGAAAAAAGTCTATTTGTTTATAAATATTCGATTTATATTATTAAATAAATAATTACAGTAAGTTTAAGTATAATTTATTTGAAATTTAAGGAAAAGGCCCATATTTTATATTCCGTATGAATTATCATATCTTTGTTTAATATTCTACTATAAGCAATTGAGAAAAGGTACTTTTTTATGAACATAAAATGATTTTTTAACTTTCTCAAAAACTTTGCGTTTCATATTAAAATAAAAAAATGACGTATCGAATATTTATTAATATTGAACAAGAAAAAAAATATTTTACGTGAAAACAAATTTTAGTGGCAAATACTGTTTGTATGTATGT
>NC_046661.1:32951462-32955171 GCF_010883055.1 Belonocnema kinseyi | reverse complement strand
GAAACATTTATATATTTGAGAATCCTTGAAATACTGTGAAATTGTTGAAGGAAAAATATAATTTTTGTATTTCCATTATTTTTTATGTCAATATTTACATTTTCGTTTTTTTTCAAGAAAAATCAAAAGCTGTTAGATAATCTTGAACGGCATTCAAAAATCGACATTTTTCTTCTCTTGGCTTTTTCATATCGTGCGTTATTTGGCTTGAAATGTTCATTTTCGTGTGTTTTTTGCAATTTTGTAAATGCTATATCAAAGTATACATTGAGAAAAATTTAGAACTGCCCGAACTGACAGTAAGCAAATGCCTGAATAAAAAACGGTATTTGCTTCTCAGATTTGTTGTGCTGAATACTTTCCTCATAATTTTTTCTTGAGCACTTTTCTGTCAATAATGTATGTGCTTATACTGAAATTAATACCAATAATCGTTAATTTTGTAAATTTTGGGTAAACTTTAATACTTATACACTGAGAGACCTTTTGTTAGAATAAATGCAAAAAATTAATCGAGTTTTTAAAACACGAAGACGAGAAAATAGTATTCTAAATATAAAATATTATGAATCTCCATATCCAAAATGAGCACTGAAAAAATGATATTTATTTTACTGAGAAGTCGAAAAATAATTTGCATAAAAAAAAAATAGTGAATATCATAATCTCGAAAACGTATTTTAGAAATTGCTAATGTCAATAGGAAGTTGACAGACATCTGAGATGCGTAGCAAACTATGAAATCATTATTCTTAATTTTTCATATAGTTTCGTTTGAGAATTCTCCTCGATTATTTTCAAAAGTGGAGAATGTTATTTATACAAGAATATTATCAGTTCCATGAAAAAAGTGTATTAGATCAAAATCAATTTAATCATCCCAAGTGCGAAGTCACATACGGCCCAATATTGGCCCATAGTCGGCAAAAATATAGCCGAAGCTCGGCATCCATTATCGCGCCAATGATGGAATGATAACTATGGCCTGCATTTGGCAGCCAAGGTTTGGCTGCCACTGTCGGGCCAATACTGGGTACCAGTATTGGACCAAACCTAGCTACCATCGTCGTGCCATTGCTGGATTGATAACTACGGCCTTGACTTGGCAGCCAAGGCTTGGCTGCCATTATCGGCCCAACATTGGGTCCCAATACTGCTATAGTCTAAGGTCTAAGGATATGACAAAAAAGGTATTGAAAAAATTAATTTTAATTGATTGCGAGCACTTTGAATATAAATATTAATGGTCCTGTTTAGATTGAATACAAATATTACATTTTGAACATTATATTACAAATAAAATTTGCTAATGCTACGGGGTATCGAACCTACATCTATATATCTAAATCTATCGCCTAGCCGTCGGGAGTGCTAGCCACTGCGCTAAACTGATAAGTTGAAACTCTGTGGAAAAGCCATCCTCACAAGATGCAGTTGAGAAAAGTTAAAGAACCAAATTTTTAGCTCTCTTTTTCTAATTATTTAGTATTATGCGACGTTGTGTAAATATAAAATACACGAACTGTTAACAGGAATATCAATACAATCATTTTTAAATAAATAATTTAAATCGATTACAATTTTTCTTCGTATAATATTTCCTTTTTTTTCGTTGTAGCCTACTTTAAAACTTTGTGCAATGGCAGGTAATGTAATTTTTCATAAATATTAAAATTTTTTAATGACAAAACTTAACAAATTTCATCGGGAACTTGGATAATTTTTCAATAAATTTTTTGTATCCTTAGTGTAAGATTTGTTTATTAGGTGCTAAAAGTGAGACTTAGAGAAATAAAGTGCCGATTCTGGGCCAAGCATCGGTGGAAGATCGGCAAATATAAATTACCAATATAGGCTGCCAGCTCTGGCTCAACATTGGGCCGATTTAAATATAACATGATTTGCCGTGGTAAAAGTGACACTTGGCCCAGTAATGTGCCGTCACTGGGCCAGACTTTGGCTGATCCTCGTGAAATATGGTTCCCCGTACTAAAAGTGAGACTTGGCGCAATAAAGTGTCAATACTGTGCCAAGCATCGGTGGAGGATCGGCAAATATGAATAGCCAATATAGGCTTTGGCTGCCAAAATTAGACCAACACTGGGCCGTGTATTCAGCTCCGGCAATTCGCACTTGGGATTGAAAATAACTCAATATATATATTTTTTGAAGGATTTTCGAGCGAAAGAAAGAAAACTAGTCGAATATCAAGAGTTTTGCGACATGCTCATTTCAATAAAATGTTAGAAAATCAAAAAAGTTGTTGAGGAAATGATTATTTTTACGACAAATATAAATTTTCCGAAAGATAGAAATCAGAAATTAGCAGACGTCAGCATTTGAACGGTTAGAATAGTATGCAAATTTATTTGTTTACTCACAATTCTGACATAATAGAAGAATTCGCGAATTTGTGATCAGACCAGGCTAGCTAGCTATATAATAATAAAAATAATAATTGTACGCGTGTTGCTGTATTTAATTGGATTTAATTTGTGTATTTAGTTCGCTATATTAATTTTTGATACGTAAGCCCTGTTTTGCCTATTTTGAAACGATATTATACTGAATTCTCATTCATTTTTATTATTTATTCTAATAAAAAGTCTTTCAGTGTATGCTTAAGAAAACAATATAAAATAAGAATCTGTACGAAAAAGCATATAAAAATATTAGTTTTTGTGAAATATCGTTATGTTTGAGTATTTTTAGATGTATTTGGATGTGATTTATTAATAACAATAATATAAATTTCCTTCGAATTTTTAATTTTATGTATAATTTTGTAACGTGAATAGAGCCAAAATTTAAATTTTCAATTTTTCAAAAATATTCAAAAAGTTATGATAATCTTGTAGAGCAGAGCATTCCAGAAGGCAGTTTTTGCAGCCAAAAACTGCCAGTAGCAGCCAAGGGAACAGGTCAAACAGGCCCTCATAAATCTTGTCGTTCGGCTGGTTCCTGGCCCTTCACGGTCATTATACCGCGCGCAGGGCTTGAAAGTAGACACTCTTCAAAATAAAGATGAAGGGATTAATGCGGCAGTCGTTTTTCTTTATTCTTTACGAGCTTTGATTCAAAATTCTCCTAATTTTTCTCCCTTTCTAAAGCTTTAATTTGAGATTTCATTCGCAGGCAAATTCGATTCACTTTATAAATCAAAAATTTAATTGGAAATAAAAACGTATTGTAAATTCGAGTACAAAAGTTCAGATCACTCAGCGTGAACGACGGTGAGACGTAATTTACAGAGAGCGTAACCCTTCGCTCGATTCCTGTAAAACGAAGAAAAAAATAAGAGAAAATCTTGGGGTCAGCCATACGCTTGTCGTGGAAGTCAGCACCTGCTTGGAGTGGCGAGCCCTGCTGTAGTGTTATCGAAAATTAACATTTTTCTTTTCAAGTAATATGAGCAACTGTACAGAGAATTTTTGAAACATGAAAAAATGAGATCTCAAAAATTTTCAAAATGCGCTCACTTTTAGAATTTTTAGAAGAAATCGTTGACTAACGAACTTGGCATTCAGCTTAGGACACTAAGAGAGTGTAAGAAAGGCCAATCTAATAGATTAATTGTTTCAAAAGTTATCGTGCTCACAGACAGACAGAGAGACGTAAAGAGAGACAGACATGCACATTCGTAAAAGCCTCTTTTTCGGATTCGGGGGTCTCAAAACGTGGACCTTTTGACAAAAACTGGGGGGGGGGG
>NC_046661.1:32946632-32951452 GCF_010883055.1 Belonocnema kinseyi | reverse complement strand
GGGTCAAATTTACACAAATCTAACACCTTCTCTGTTGCGAATGTAAAAATGATTTGATTTGTCATGAATAGTTCTTTGACAGTTCTGTTTTTGGTTTTAATCGTAAAAAAATAGTATTATAGATATAAAGTAATAAATTTTTTGAAACCTCACACACGAGACGAAAAAGAAATTAAAAGACAAAACATGTGATAACAATGTGCCTACGCAGCGGGATAATTTTTTCTAACTATTAAGGATGTTTTTCATGATTAAAGCCAAAACTACGCACCCTATCAAAAAGTTATCAATACAAAATGTGTGGATATTTTTTAAATGCACAATTTTTTGTCTACTCATCTTTTATCATATTTTTCATAGTTTGGCTGAAAAAAGTAATTTTTGGACTTTTAATTATTTTGTATGCTGTGAAAATTTGAATTTTTGATTGTTCAAGAAAATTCAAAAAGTTGTTATGATAACCTTGTAGGGCACTCATAAAGCAACATTTTTCTTCTTGTGACTTTTTTTCATATCGTGCATTATTTGGCTTAAATGTGCCTACTTTTTTAATTTGTATCTAAAACGGCTGGCAAACGAACTTGATCTTTAGTTTAGGACAATAAGAGGGTGTATCAAAGACCAATCTAATAGATTAATTTTTTCAAAAGTTATTGTGGAAACATCAATACATAAACACATACATATAGAAAGTCAAATTCGTAAAAATCTGTTTTTCGGATTCGGGGGGTCTTAAATTCTTCCACATCCATTTTTGATAACTTTGGAAATCTTTTCAAATATTTTAAAATATTTTTTAGAAATTAATTTTTCAACATAAAAAGTCATTTTTAATTTCTCTAGGAATCTTAAAAAAATGTGTTTTTTTTTAAATTCTTTTGAAGCCATTCTTAATTCCTAAAAAGCTTATAAGTTCTTGGTCGAAATCTGAAAAAATTGAATTTTTTTATCCTTCAAAGTTTAGTTTTTTGTTTAGTTTTGAATACATTTTTTAAAATTTTCTTCATCAAAAAACTTAAAAACTTTAGACTAAAACAATATTTTAGATCTAATCAAAGCCATTTATTATGAATATATTATTTTGAGGTTATTTCAACATTGAAAACAGTTTATAAAATTTAAGTCGGGCGTTTACATTTGTTAAACTACTAATACCAACGGTCATCCAGAAAAACTACGCATCCTATCAAGAAATAATTTATGAAAAATTTGTATTCCCTTAATGGTTGAATAACTTTTTCCTGATCAATTTTTTCCGAAGCTTTTATCATTTTTAACAAATTTAATTTTTCATTTTTTATTTTATTTTTTACTATTAAACTTAAAACTACGCAAACTCTCAAAAAGTTATTTTTAATAACTTTATAGATCTTTTTTTGGTGCATAATTCTTTTGAATTAATCTGTTGTCGCATCTTGCGTAGGTTGTCTGCATAATGGAATTTTTTATTACTTTTTTATGGTTAAAACCATAACCACTAATAAAAAATAATGGTTAACGAGGTAGATCTTTATTTTTCGTGCCTTAAATGTTGTGTAAAATTGCAGCCTACTCTTTCAAAAGTTATCCGGGTTCTAATTTAAACTTCCCTATATTAATCCCCCTTCAGCCGCGAAGTCCTCGTATTTGGCCAGTGTGCAGCGTTAGTGCTACCATTTCTCGCAACTGAGATTAATCGCAAAGGATATAAGAATGCTTCAACTTGAAATCATGAGTAATTAATTGGCGATTGCGGCAGTGGCCTGCCAAGTACCATAGCTTTTGATATCCGTGATTTTTAATAACATTTTCGGATTGCACAAAATAAATAATTTTTTTATAACAGTGCACTCTTAGAATTTTTCTTAACTTTTTTTTCAAAATTACACTTTTCCAAGAATATAATTTTAACAGTATCAGATAAATGTGTACCACCTTTTAGTAGAGAATAAAATTTTTACAATAAAATCGACTTCTAAGTCGATATTGATTATCGCTATTTTGATTAAAAATACTGCATTTTCAATCAAAACTTTGCCGTATTAATTTCTCAGTGGGCCATTAAGATGTGGCCAAATTTTGTGCCCACTAAATTATTTATTTTAAAAACGAAAAAATCGCGGTGGACAGGAACCTATGTCTTAACCTAGGTTTAAGTATGCCATAGGTCTAAACTTAGGACAGACTTGCTTTTCCTCCAGGTCACTTGGACCAAGTCCTCAGGAAAGACCAAGTTTTTCGGGAAGTGTTTTTTCCGCGTGAAAAAGGTTCAATAGGTGAACCATGTCTCAACAATAGCATTAACATGGGGCGAGTTGTCCCATGGTTATGAATAATGGGTCAAGCATGGATAATGACCCCTCTACCATGCTTTGCCCACGGTCAAACATGATTTCATTGAAATTTAACTTAGGAGAAATTTTCGACGATGGCATAATCTATTAACTTTTCCTCTCTTTTTATAAAGGATTGGTGGATAAATATTTTCTTTTATTGTATCATGTTCGCCCGTAGGCGAAGCGTGGCAGAGGAGCCATTATCCATGCTTGACCCATTATTAATAACCATGGGACGATTGTGGGACGACAGAGGGTGAACATTGACCCAATCTTGAGCCATACTTACCCCACGCTCACTCGACGCTTATGCCATTGTTGAGCCATGGTTCACCCATTGAAACTTTTCCACGCGGGTTAGTATTACGAACTGAAAGAAAAGTAACTAATTTGTTAAAAATTTTATTTTTAAAAACATCACATTTTCTGTATTTAATGAATAATCTAACCGTCGCACAGTGATTAATATGGAGGAAAATTCGATCCACGTGACGATTCTGATCAAATAATAAAAAAAAAAATTATTCTTCTCTGAAAATGTTATATTTAATATTTCCAGTGAGAGAATTGTTACAACTACCCATATTTTAAAAAAATGTTTTATTTTTTTTTAATTTAATCAAAATCCTGACATGCTGGAGTCATTCTGAGGATGGATTCGTATTCAGCGACCCAATAAACATATAGTACACCTAGTCAACTCTATGTAGACTCCCGAAAATATTTTGTAGTCCTGTGTTATTTTCGAACAATTTCCACTGATGTTGAGGCAAGTCGTTTCATTGTTGATTAAAAAATATATATGGGTAGCTATAATAATTCTCTCACTGGAAATATTAAATTTAACATTTTTCGAGAAAAATAGAAAAATTTCTTTTTTATTTGATTAAAATCGTCACGTGGCTCGAATTTTTCCCCATATCTAACAAATACAGTATTAATGGAATACAAGGAAGTAATAAAAATTCACGGAATTAAATGAATTTCTTGCATTAATTCCGTTATTTCTATGAATTTCGTGAATTCCATAAACTCCGCGAATTTCGTGAATTCCTTAAATTGCGAGAATTCCTTGAATTCCATCTATTCTATTATTATAACATTATTACATTATTAAGCCATTTCTCTTTCGGGGTAAGTGTGACCCACTCGGTGGGGAAGGCAGTTATGTGAGGAAGGGATATAAAATTTTTAGATTGATCCAGCATTCTTGTGTTATTTATTTAAATAATACGTTCGTTCCGCAATACTGCTCTGACCAATTTGGGTCCATTAGGATCCAAGGTTTTTTGTTTCAGACGTCATTCACTCTACTAACACTCTTTTTATTAACTATTTGCCGCCATACTTTTCTGTCCTGGCATACTTCTCTAGCTTCTTTTACGTCCATGCATTTTTTCATGCAGGCTCTCGTGTTTCTGTGGTTTCTTATGTCACTTCTACACTGTTAAAAATGTTTGCAATTTTAATATACATTTACAATACATTTGTATAGTAAATCTAAGAACTCAGTCTATGAAATAGTTATTAAGAAGCTGCGTGGTAAATTTAATATACATGTATATTGATCAATTCTTAGAAGACCCAGGTTATTTCACTTTACATAAATTAACAATAATTTTTGCAATAATGTTCAATTCTAAATAATAAAGAATTATTTTTGTTTCTAGTTTAACATAAGTTATACTGGGTTTCAAGTGAATAAGTTCAATTAAATGCATATTCAAGACACCTAACCTAAAAGAAGCAGTACTCACGTAAAAATTCTGATATTGGCAGTGAATTTTGATGAAAACCCCACCCGTACGTCGCACTTTGATTATAAATAAGAATTTAGTCGATGAATTGTAGGTTATTAGTTTAGTTTTAAATATCTGACAAGGTTTGAATACATCAAGGAACTTTCAACTTTTATGCACTCTATTTTACCATACATGCTTCCATTACATTTATAGTAAGATTGCTATAGAAATTTCTAACAGTGTAAGTAGGGTCTCAATCACACATTGTAACCATTCTTTCCGCGGTCTGCCTCTGGGCCATCTGCCATTTACTTTACCTTGATACACTTGTTTAGTTAGTCGTTCTTTAGCATTCTCTCAACATTCCTGAACCATCTTATCCGATTTCTTTCCCATGTGTCTACTAGCGTCTTTTCTGCACCACATTCTTTGAGAATTATCTCGTTACTCACTGCATGCATAAAAGTTTTTCCACATATCATGCGCAAGAATCTCATGTGAATTGCGTTAATTTTACTCTTATCTTTTTCTTGATAAGTTCATGTCTCGCCACCGTATAGTACAGTCGGTACAAATATAGAATTATGTATTGTCATTTTAGCGTTACCGTGGTACCTCGTTCCTGTCCCAGAGTTGGGACCGGGAATCTCGTTTGTGTCGTTGTGACGGCTTGCGTATTGCCGTCGATTAAACTCGTTGATTTTATAATCTCAGTCGATAAAGAAGAAACTTTCTTTATGGTTGGATACGAGTTAATTGAAAT
>NC_046661.1:32944799-32946532 GCF_010883055.1 Belonocnema kinseyi | reverse complement strand
GAGGTACAGTAAGAAAATAGATATATTTAATTCTAGGTAATGGTGTTTAGCAGTTCTCAAGGCAGGAAAATAATAGAAAATTAATCGGAAATCAGGAAATATTAATTATTTGAGAATGTTAAAACTTATAAAATATGAAGTATAAATGCTAACAAATTTTTACTAAAAGTCTTTGCGTTCTGTTCTGATTTTAAGAAAATGATTAAACCTTAAAGTCATGGTTATCATAGAGAGTAAAAGAATCTTAAATTCAAAATAATAATTTTTCGTAAATATAATTGAAGATTTTAAAAATATAACTAATTCTCTTGGGATTTTGTGTATTTCATCTAAGAATTCGAGTTTTAATAACTAAATTATTCAGTATTTTGAAATGACCTGTCAATAAAAATGGACATTGGCTGAAATTTATAAATCTCACAAGGAGGATTATAATCATCCTAAATAATAAAAATCAAGTGTAATGACATTTTATTTTTAAGAATAAAAATTTTTACTTTTTTTTTAAATACATAATTGCGATACAATGAGTAATTAAATAACTAGGAAAACAGATAAAATAGACTGATATTAAGTTTTCAATATTACACCTTGAGTACTGACTGAAACTAAAATGCCTGTTACACGACGTGCTGCAAGGGTCACTAAGCGTGGTGAACCTATAGCCAAAAAACAAAAGGTGATCAGAGTTAATACTGATCCCCCGAGCGTTAGAAGCGTAGCAAGCGAAACAAACTTTGATAATATCGTTCCTGGAGATAATAATGGTATCGCAAGAGCCTCATTGAATGAAATTGTATCTACTTCAAATCTTTCAGTAGGAACAATGAGTTTGACAGGCGGGAATGATTTGTGGAATGGTGGCGAACGCAGTGTCGCGGTTCTCGTTCAAACTTACCCGCAAATAAGTCCCTTCATTACTTTAGCTAGTACCCCTGATCCTTCGAAGGTTTCTAAAATAGTACGAGACATTATTCCCCAATTTGAAGGAAGAAATATGTCAGTCAAAATGTTCGTAGAACACTGCCGAGCTGCCATGTCCATGATCAGTCCTTTAGAAATGCCTTATTTGACAATGTTAATTAGGACAAAAATTACCGGTGAAGCTCGAATCCATATTCAGGATCGTATTAATATGAGGTTAGAAGAAATATTTAAAACATTAAAGCAAATATATTCTCCTCAAGAAGGCTCAAGTCAATTATTACAAGACTTGACTAATGTTAAAAGACAGTCTAAAGAATCCATTCCTGAATACGGAGCTCGAGTGAATCAGATTTTAAATAAGTTAACGTCTCAAATAATGGAGAATACTCCAAATGAAAAAGCTGTAGGAATTTATGAAGCTTATCGAGCGATTTCGGTTGGGAATTTTCTCTGCGGCCTTGATAAAGATGTTTATTCGCAAATTAAGGACACAGATATTGCCACTTTAGAAAATGCTATTGCTCTTGCGAACCAAGCCGATCTCCAGTGGAAAAGTTGGAATAGAAATTCCCAATAGGCGAGTCACATATATTGAAGGTAGAACCGAACAAAAATTTAATAATAAACAAGCACGAAGACCCGTACAATGTTATGGATGCAATGAATTTGGGCATATCCAACGCTATTGTAAAAATATTTTTTTTAAAATTGTAAAAGAGAAAGAGAGAAAGAAATGTACTTATTGTAGTATATCAAGTCATTTTATCCAAGATTGTAGATTTAAACAAATACACGATAATGAACTT
>NC_046661.1:32942347-32944699 GCF_010883055.1 Belonocnema kinseyi | reverse complement strand
GTATACATGAAAATGTAGCCTTATTAAAAGTCACGTACGCCGGGGCCTACGTGGTCAGCTTAATACGTTACGACATTCGTTAGCGGGCTCCTATTGGTCAGGTTCAACGTCAAGGGTTTGCACTTGACTCCCCTACTCTAATGCTATCCTTGCACGTAATCCAAAAATGCAAGATTATAAATATATGTAACTCGGGGAGGAACGGCAGATATCCTTGAATCGTTGATATTCATTGAACCCGCGTCACTCGAGATCTTAAATATTAAATATTTGATATAAAAAGTAGAATCTAAAATGTATAAGTTCCGCGTAACTTAGTGTAATCGTCGAATATAGTTTATATGTAAAATTAAGTAAAGTTAGATACAGAATTTAATAATAATAATAATAAAAAGTTTATATTAACTGTTGTGTGTGTGTCCCATGGATTAATGTGCAAAGTTAGTGAATAAAGTTATTCATTTAAAATGACATTTTAACTTGTGAGATTCTTAATTTTATCACCTGTGATTATTATAAGGATTTAAATAACCGCGGTAGTTGATTTTCAAATCAACGCCAGTCAGCAACGGACCTTACGACTAGAAAAGGAATTCACCAATCAAAGAATAATTCTTTATATTATTCGGTGGATCCGAAAGGTAGAACGTAACAGTCGTAAACGTCTCTTCTGGTCGTTTCAGGGGGGTGCTTAAGTAGCATGATTTATCACATATCACTGATAAGTACTAGAAATGACTAGACACCATTAGGAACAGTACTGGATTGTGGTGCGCGCGCAACTTTTTGACGTAATTTCCGCGTCACGGGCGAGGTTTTGTGGAGTCACGTGACCACGACACCGCCTAAAGCGACACGAACGAGTGCGACACGAACGAGGTACCACTGTATTTGATATATTTTTACTTCTGATAAGGGGCCCTGCTCTACCAGTAACCTTCTTACCTTTGTTTATGCGTCTATCTAAATCCTCATCTATCTTCCCGTTCCTCGTGAATAAGCTACTAAGGTATAAGAACTTATCAACTTGTTCAATTATTTCATCATGTTATACAATATTGCATAGTGTTTTCTCGCTCTTTCCTTCGAACACAATAGTTTTTGTTTTATTTGCGTTAATTTTTAAGCCAATGCTCATCAGCTTGCATTCAGTTTATTCGATATTCTTTACAAGTCTTCAAATGACTCTGCTATAACAACCTTATCATCTGCAAACGCTAATCTGCGTACCCTCACTGTTTCGAGATTCACACCTTCTTTATCGAAAAGAGGCAGTCTTAAACATTTGTCCATCAGGGTGGCTCAAAAACGGTTTTTTTTTTCTTTAGAGGGCAACGATCCTCACTATTCCATTCCAAATCCGAAAAAAGAAATTCCCTAATTTATATATATTTTTATTTTTTTATTCTAAGAAGTGCTAGTTTTGAGTTGAAGTTTCCCATGTAAAATGCATTGGGAAAATTCACTTTTTAAAATTTTTGGAATAATTTTTTAGGGTTTGAAAAAATGTAACGCGAAAGTATGAAGGCCTGTTGAGAATTTTTCAACGAAGAATTTTATGTATCAGACATATGGGGCTGACACATCTAACACACCCGCACGAGTACGTGAAAACTACCCTTAAAACAAAGACTGTCAATTCTTCATGAAATCGACCTTTTGAGCTCTGTATTCTTGTATTTTTTTACTTAAAATTATTACTATTGGTCAAGTGGCATATTTATTACCATTGGTTAGTTAATTATTTAAACAAATTAAATTTGTTTAAATCTTTTTTCGAAAATGTGCCCCCCTTAAAATTATTACTATTAGTCTAGTGGAATATTTAATTACATTGTTTTATTGATTTGTAATTGTTTAAACCAATTTAATCTTCGCTTTGTTTGTAGTTCTTAGGTTTAAAATGTCTTTTTTGATCACAAAATTAAAATAATTTGATATGACTTACTTATCTTTGAGTAGATTTCCGGGTTTCCTATTATCTGCATAACGAAACACAACTTTAAAAGGAACATATATTCAAAATTTAGAATTTTCTATATGGTTTTTTCCTCATTCTCGGGGTACTCGGCCGATACCTGTCAAGTGTTTTCGAAACTCGATTCAAAGAACAAAGCAAGCTTCACATGTTAGAGTTGGTTTACAATTACATAACATTTCCTGAGACCTAAAAAATGCTACGAAGGAGAATTTAAGAAAATTATCTTCTCTGAATTCCTTTCCAAACCATTTAAATTTTCTAAATAAATCCTCTAAAGAGTTTAATTTGATAAAACTTTACGCATTTCTAAATAGATAGGCAAACTTTTCAACAATAAAACTGCTCAATTTTTGAATTTTCTACTACATGCA
>NC_046661.1:32938697-32942247 GCF_010883055.1 Belonocnema kinseyi | reverse complement strand
TTGTTTATTTCAGGCCAAAATCCTTGAATTTATAATTGAAAGAGAGATACCCCACCCCCCCGGACAATAATCTCCGCGTTGTTTGTAGTTTTTAGGTTTGAAATTTCTTTTTTTAACACAAAATTAAAATAATTTGATATAAATTACTTATATTAATTCGACGAACTCCGTGAATTTGATGAATTCCATAAATTCCTTGAATTCCGTGAATTAAAAAAATTCCATGTATTCCACAAATACCTGAAATTCCATGAATACAAGCGCTCATCCCGTTACTTTGCTGAAGCGGGATGATTCTGAGGGATTTAATCCTCGTGCAAAAATGCTATACCGCGCTCTAAGATCTTTCACTTCAATAATAAAATTTTAATTGTATATACCATTTATATTTAAACATTAAAATATAAATTTATTATATTACGGAGACTTATTTTCATTTTAGTTAGAAGTTTAACCTTAAAAGTTTAAAAAAAATCAATAATATTTGGTAATATTATTTTTTCACGATTTTCGATAACTATTGGCTTTTAACATACCTTCACATGTGCGTCACACGTGCATCACATTTTGTGAAGGCATATGTGATGGAGAAATGCGAGTAATAACGCTCGAAGCTACGTGCCCATCATATATCATGATAGCGAAATGGATACTCTCGCACGCACAAGAGAATCACACAATGCGGGTATCTGCGTATCACGATTGTTATTTGTACAGGGTGATGGTTCGCTATGATGAATGATTGTACATCTGATATATAATGTTAAAACTCATACCCGAACACCACTGTTTTAATCTTGGGTCCAATATTATATATGCAGGTCCTCTTATGCCACTCGAAAAGAGAGATGTTACGGCAGGGTTACGAGATGGGTCAGGTCAAAATCCAGGATACTTAAAAAAGCTCTGAAGAAGAGGTCATCGTCTTCATTTCATTTTACGACACGCAAGTTGAATTGCGTTCATGGATGGGGAAGCATATGTCGCGAACCGTTTTCGCTGGAAGTCGGTTGCGTTCATCGCTTTATTGGGATTTTTTCAAATAAAAAGCGGTTTCTGTGAAAACCAGAACATTCGTCTAGTTTTCAAGAGAAAACCAGGACACAGGAACAGAAGTCTGGTAACCCTGGTTACGGCCAATCTGAAAGTAATTTAACACGATCATTTAGTGCGGGCACCATAGAGAATATTCATCAGATTCCGACTTTTTTTCTAACCTACAACAATCTGGTAGATACAAATCCATGCCTCTTGAAATTTTGTCAAGCTATCTCACTCATAATCAGACCCACCCCTTGACTACCATGTGATTCCCTATCTACTTGTGACCATAGTTCGGGTCCGTTCTTTAACTCCCCTTTTTTAAGAGCATACACCCCTGTGGCATTCCAAATACCCAATCTCTATTCAGCGCCTGAAACTATACCTTTACCTTTGTTGGATGCATCTCTTGTCAACCAAAGTTTCAATCCATTTTGAGGCTACTCTATTTTTTATTATTCATTGCCTAAAGTGTACACTCAACGATCAACTCGATGCGAGATCTGTATTTTGCGAGACAAAATATTGGCCAAAATAATTAGCCAGTCGTCGTAACGTGGAGCGTCTAGTCATAACGTCAGTCGTGCCAAACTTCGGTCAATGTAAGTAGAGTACAGAGAGAACTAGAAACAAAAAAGTCATTGTTGGTTTGGGTTGTATACTGAGTAGGGCACCTGCCTTTAGCAGATTAGCAATAAAAGAAATAAAAAAAGTTAAAAAATGTATCAGTAGAAGTTATTTTAAGTAACACTTTTAGTTTCGTGGCTAATTCTTTCGTATGTAAATGAA
This sequence comes from Belonocnema kinseyi, assembly GCF_010883055.1. Classification (NCBI taxonomy): domain Eukaryota; kingdom Metazoa; phylum Arthropoda; class Insecta; order Hymenoptera; family Cynipidae; genus Belonocnema; species Belonocnema kinseyi. The sequence goes on along the minus strand of NC_046661.1, from coordinate 32,940,417 downwards.
TTAAATTGATCGTGTATGTAAAAATAATTTAAAAACAATCGCGAAAAAATGAACTGAGTAAATGGAAATTTCATGTTTCATTTTTCTTGAATGAAAGATTTGAATTTTATCTTACGCGGAAAGTGACAAACTAACACTCTAGACCCTGCTTAAAATGCCGCATAGGATCCGGTTCTATTCGGCAATTCACCGATCCATAATATTTATTCGATCTGCTTTTGTATCTCTGTCCGGAATTTTTTCGATCCGTATTTTACCCTACTCGGTACTCTCAAAGTTTCTATCCGGAAACTTACACGGTATTTGTGCTCTTTTTTACTCCGGTTCTATCCGAAAATTGACCGGTCTATAATATTTACTCAATCTGTTTTTGTATGTAAATTCTTCGTTTCAATCCAAAAGCCAGTTTCTTTAAATGAAAAATATAAATTAAATTAAATTAAAATAAATTAAAATAAAATCTACGGTGAACACCGAAAATTTTCTTTTATCAAATATTTTATGAACCCAATTAATAATAATTAGATAAAGCCTCACTAAAGAGAGTAATTTTTGACCTGTTTTTTTTTATATATTTGACTGAAACTGATATTTTCAGGTTATTTTAATATTTCTTCTAGTGAGGTATCGTTGGAAGTTTACGAATTTTGCGGGTTGGTGAAAGCGACGATATAATTGACTAATTAGTGCGGCAGGCCTCCGGCTACGATAAGCTTCTTGTATAAAACTGGAAGTATTTCAAACCAGCTAAAAAACTGGAAGTTGACTTATGGACTTCTTAATATAAAAAGAAATGAAGGTTAACATTCATAAACAGACTTCAGTTTCAAAAATTTCTTAATTAAAATTTATTCTAAAATAAAGTTTATATTTAAATATCTTCAAGTACGAATTTATATATTGTTTCTTATATATTTAATATTTATAATTTAATAAAATAAAAAATTGATCGGGTGCATTACAGAACTACAAATCTCTTGTGAGATGTTTTTGAATGTTTTATTATGATTTCCTAAACATAAATTTGCGCAATTCAAATCAACTAATTATAGGACGATGTAAAAATGGTTTAAAATATAATCTGAGTGAATTAGCAGGTTAAATGAAAAGTTTTTTTTCTTTGGCGTTATAATCCGGACTCCAACTGTGATAAGTGACAAAACAGTACAAAAATAACTGCACTTAGATGCAAGCAACTTTAATCAAATAAACTTATAATATAATTTTCATTTAAAATGTTAATAAATAAGCTATTTGTTATTGTTTATTTATTATAAATAATACAATTAAATGAAAACATCTTTTACAGATAAGAATGAAAACTCAGAAAAAAATCAATAAAAAGTACAGTGAATCTGAATTTAGTGTTTCTGGATTTAATGTTTCCGAGAATAAACGCCGCGCGTTGGGGTATGATGAGAGGAGATGCGCTAGGGGAGGGGTGCTAAATCAGGCGTCACGAAACAGAGAAAAAAAAACAGAAGAGAGACAAAGTAATTCCGAGACTCTCGATTTAATATCTCTGTCAAGCCCAAAATCAGGGGCGAACACTCCCTCCACCACCGGGATTGCGACGGGCTATTTTCTTATAAAAGAACGCTTTTTCCTCATTTTTACTTAAAATTATGAATTGTTCAGTATTATTTCCAGTAAAATCTATATTTTCCAGTCCATCTCACTCAAGCCCACACAAGACCCACCTACCCTCTTGGATACCCCC
>NC_046661.1:32936232-32938687 GCF_010883055.1 Belonocnema kinseyi | reverse complement strand
CCCCCCAGTTGGGGTAGCAACCGCTACTTCTCATATACGGTTTCTGCGCCCCTGTCCAAAATTAACAATAAATTCAGGTTCAACCGTATATTTCGTTTTTACAATCTCATCATGAGGAGAAGCTATTGTTTTTATGTGAAAGCTGACTATCGTGGATTTCTGTAAATCTCCTCCTTTTGAAACACCCTGAATCCGAAGAAACTAGTTTTACGTTAGTGCTGTCTGCCTGTCGTTGTCGTCATCCTCGTCGTTGTCGTCAGTAAACCGAAGACCCACCTAATGGGCACAAAATTTGGAGACGCATTTACGACATCATTACGACAACTTTACGATATTTTAAGTCCATGTCGTTAATGTGTCTTTACAATATCATAAAACGTCGTATGATCTGACGATATCTTTACGATATCGTAAATACAACGAAACGACACGGACATAGGATGTCGTAAGAATGTCGTGAAGATGCGGTAAAGAGGTCGCGAAATTTTTTGCCCACTCGGCAGTGGGCATAAAACTTGGGGACGTCTCTACGGTAGCGTTACGAAAACTTTACGACAATTTTACGATATCCTATGGCCGTGTCGTTACGTTGTATTTGCGATATCGTAAACACATTGTTAGATCATACGACGTTTTTACGTTATCGTAAAAACACCTTAACGACATGGATAAAGGATATCGTCAACTTATCGCAAAGATGTCGTAAAGACGTTGCCAAAATTTGTGCCCATTGAGTAACTCTCGAAAGACAAGGCTGATTGGAGTGTACTTTTTTCACATCTATTGAGGAACCGAAAATGTACGACTATTAATAGCACTCGGAAACTCAAACAATTTATCTTTATGACTTATTTCGATAAAAGAAAGTTATCGGAATTATAGCATTTACATATTCACAAAAATGAAACGAAAATGAACCTTTTTAGCCAAACAACGTATAGTAGGGAAAACAAGTGTTTCTTTTTGAAAGCCCTACAATATTACCATAACAACTTTTTGAATTTTTTCGAAAAGTCGTAAATTCAAATTTTTATCGCACAAAAAAGAAGAAAAAATTTTTTAATTTTTTGGTCAAGCTATGCAAGATGAGAAAAAAGGTCAATCAAAGAAATTTTTGCACAAAAAAAACACTTTTCTATAGAACCCATAATTTTTGTCTTATTCCTAAAAAAAAAAAAAACATTAAAAATAAAAAACTCACACTTTCGGACAAGAGACACAAGCTAAGAAAAAAATAATAAAACAAAACCAGTTTACCAAAAAAGCTACAAATTTGTTATAATCATTTGTTCGTAGGATGCGTAGTTTTTATTTTATTTATAAAAACAACATTAAAAATGAAAAATTAAATATGGAAAAAATGAAAAGACAAAAGTTACTCCTCCAAAAAAGAGTGAAAACCCATCCAAATTTTTTATTATTAATTTTTTAATAGGACGAATAGTTTTTGTATTAATCGTAAAAATTAACATTCAAAATAAAAAAGTTAAATTTTTTGACAAACTACACAAGGAAGCAAAAAAACTTAATAGACAAAATTTGTTCATCCAGAGAGGATCTACGAATCTGACGCAAGCTACAATGACATTTTACTCAACGAAATTTGTTGCCTAAATTATATCTAAAAATGTTCTGAGAACTACCTTGCTCTAGGAGGCGTATTTTTAGTTCAAATCGTCAAAAATAACATTGAAAATAAAGAAATTAAATTTATTGAAAAACGACACAAGATGCAATAAAATGTTTAATAACATTTTTTTAATATGATGCGCACTTTTTAATTACCAAAAATAAGACAATGATAATACTTTTGTTTCAATTCCAATGCATCCCGAGTAAAAATGGTTCGACTTAGTTATGTCTTGAGTTCGTCTCCAAGACATTGATTTCTGGCTGCGTCTCTGAATTGAGCCAAGACATAGGCCTTCGTCTTACTTTTATGGCCACAACAGTTGAAACGGCGTTTGCTTGTCTCAAATCGAGGCTTGTATTGGCTAAGACGACGTCTACTTGTCTCAAGACAAGCCCTGTCTTGGCTGAGATTATCGAACCTTTCTTGGCTCATAAATGAGATTAAAATTGATGAATGGAAAATTTGTAATTATTAAGTTAGTTATTTTTTATTTAAAAATTCAGAATCTATGGGTCTAAACCAGTGGTCGGCACGCTCTTGCCCTGGGCAGGGTAGCCTGCCCTGTGTGCCCTATGACCTACTCTCAGGGCAGTACCTGTGTGCTTGGCCAGATCATCCCTTTCCTCAGGAGTCCTTTGTTATAAAATGGGAAAAAATGTGAGATTAAAAAATTCGTAATTTTGCGATCAGTGATTTAAAAGTAATATATTTGGCATCTACCAAGGAAACTATCCCAGGTGTCCCTCACCGATTTTGATGAAACTGCAATATGTTGTAGTACATCGAAAAATAAGAGACACGTATTTTTTTTTATCGGCCATT
>NC_046661.1:32933162-32936132 GCF_010883055.1 Belonocnema kinseyi | reverse complement strand
TATGGCGGAAAATAGTTAATAAAAAGAGTGTCAGTAGAGTGAACGACGCCTGAAACAAAGACCTTGGCTATTAATGGACCCAAGCGGGGATCCTTACATAACAGCTTCGTGAGGTTCTTCGCTTGGGGTGATTGCTAGAGAGATTGATCAGCAACCAGGGTCGGAGCAGCGTTGCGGAACGAACGTGTTATTTACATAAATAGCACGAGAATTCTGGATCAATCTGAAAAATCTCTATCCCATCCACACACTACTCCTTTCCCCTGCCGAGTGAGTCACGCCTACCCCGAAAGGGAAATGGCTTAATGGTGTAATAATAAAATAATAATAATAATAATAATATACATATATATGTATATGTATGTATATATATATATATATTGTATAAAAATATACAAGATTGTTTAACCATTAACAAACATTAGCTTTTATGAATGATAGAACTAACCTTTTTGTTTGGGCAGGTATACGCTCGAAGTTATAAATCTCACATACTGGAGTCATAAAAATACGACTCAAGAGATAAAATGTGTTTCAAGACATAAAAACTTGTCTCCAAGAAATAAATTGAAGTCTGGCTTCGTCTCAAAACTGAGACATGCTCAAGTCGAACTCAAGTCGAAGCATTTTTATTTGGGCTCTGAACAATTAATTAATAATTTAATGCAAATCAATTTGACTGCTAGCATTTACTTCGTAAGGGCGATACATTTCTGGATCTCATTATCTAGTTTAGCAGGATGGAATATCGCCGTGATGCTGTGTTGGAGACCCGTGTACGATTCCCACCAGCTTTATTTTAATCACATTTTTCTGTTTCAGCTTATAATATAATATTCCTGCTTGTATATAATGATGCATAAACTATATATAATCATGTGTACTCTACAATTGCAAGTTAAATAAATATAATAGTGCGAAAGAGTTCAACATCCTGTAATAAATAAGTCTGCATTTACGTCGTATGCTTGTGTAAAGGATACGTGTGTCGTAACCTTCAACGCGACGCGGCGCATGTTGGGGTTTTTTTTTTCGTCTGCTAATCTGACTGCACCAATTTTCACTAAGTCATTTACTAAATCAGTGCGCCGATCTCTCTCGACGTTACTATACTAGCCGTCCAACAAGACGACCTTCGGCAAGACGATCCGCTTAACATAACGACGGGCGAACGCTCAACGAATCGACGGCGGAGGCAGTACATGTCCCCTCCACTTTCTTCTCTGCAATGCACACGACCTAATGTTTCACTTAACACATAAGTTCACTCTACACCAGTGGTCGGCAAACTTTTTGCTTCATTTTCAGGTATGGTCAGGCTCCACCCGACTTAATTTTTTCTACTACTTTTCGGTCTATTCATGTACATTAATGTGAGTGAGCTTACTCCAGCAAGGGTCTTTTGTCCACAGGAATGTCAAAGTAAGGAAATTTTAAAACTTTTAATTTTTTAATTAGCGATTTGAAAATAGCATTATCAGCATCTACGAATTTTTCCGATTCCAATGATATATTACTTGTCTAGAAAAGTTAAAAATTTGAAGGAGTTTATTATCAAGAAACATCAGATTGACAGTCAATTTAATACTAAATACTTCTCAAATTTTCAACCTTTATAGACAAATTACAAATTACCTCAGGGGTCCTTTGTTATAAAATGGGGAAAAAATGTGAGATTAAAAAATTCGTAATTTTGCGATCAGTGACTTAAAAGCAATATATTTGGCATCTACGTATTGTTCCGATTCCAAAGACATGTAATTTGTCTATAAAGTTTGAAAATTTGAGAAGTATTTAGTATTAAATTTACTGTCAATCTGATGTTTCTTGATTATAAACTCCTTCAAATTTTTAACTTTTCTAGGCAAGAAATATATCATTAAAATCGGAGAAATTCGTAGATGCTGATAATGCTATTTCCAAATCGCTGATTAAAAAATTTACTGTTTTAAAATGTCCTTACTTTGACATGCCTGTGGACAAAAGACCCTTGCTGGAGCAAGCTCACTCACATTAAGGTACATGAATAGATCGAAAAGTAGTAGAAAAAATTAAGTCGGATGGAGCCTGACCATAGTACTGGCCCTGTACAGTTAGCGAGTACTGGAATTCCGGCAGGCTGTGCTGGATCAGCACTCTGGGCCGGTGATGTACTTCTACCTGGTTTTTGACCCTAAACCTTCTGTTACTGACCATTATGTTACGGTACACTTTCGATTGTGCTAGGAACGTTACATTTCAAGATGGTTTTGTCAATGATATAAAGAGCTCTTTATTTAGTCATAGTATATTTAAAGTTTGCCATAGTCTTTTACAGTTTTTAATAGAACAATCTTATTATTTAAAAATTGTTACATTTATTGCAATATTTGCAAAGGACTAAACACTAGCCGTCGAATAAGACGACGAAAGCGGGACTTTCACCGTCCGGCAAGACGACGGCGTGAGGGGTTCCCACTATCCTGCGCTGAGAGCGGGTGTGGTGTAGAGCAGTGGTCGACAAACTTTTTGCTTCATTTTCAGGTATGGTCAGGCTCCACCCGACTTAATTTTTTCTACTACTTTTCGATCTATTCATGTACCTTAATGTGAGTGAGCTTGCTCCAGCAAGGGTCTTTTGTCCACAAGCATGTCAAAGTAAGGACATTTTAAAACTTTTAATTTTTTAATCAACGATTTGAAAATAGCATTATCAGCATCTACGAATTTCTCCGATTCCAATGATATATTACTTGCCTAGAAAAGTTAAAAATTTGAAGGAGTTTATAATCAAGAAACATCAGATTGACAGTCAATTTAATACTAAATACTTCTAAAATTTTCAACCTTTATAGACAAATTGTATGTCTTTCGAATCGGAACAATACGTACAAGGAAACTATCCCAGGTGTCCCTCACCGATTTTGATGAAACTGCAATATGTTGTAATACATCGAAAAATAAGAGACACGTATTTTTTTTTATCGGCCA
>NC_046661.1:32929379-32933062 GCF_010883055.1 Belonocnema kinseyi | reverse complement strand
GTTTTTTATGTCTTTAGTTTCGCATCCCTTTTTCTTTGTTTCGGGCACGCATAAAATATCTAGTTTCCTCGCGTCCATAGTTTCACGCAATTCTTTTACCTTCAGATCATTTACTCCCCTAGCATTCCAAAGACTCAGTGTCCATTCGTCGCCTGAAACATGACCTTTAGATTTTCCGTGTGCATGCCTTTTGTCATTAAAAGTTCCAGTCCTTTCCGAGGCTATTTTGTAGTTTGTATTATTCATTGTTTAGATGATACGCCCAACTAACACCTTTATGCAATAAGTTTATTTTCTGAGTCGAAATCATGTCAAAGTTAAGTATCAAGTCGTCATATGGTGGAGATTGTAGTTCTAACGTCAGTTCCACCAAAAACTTCAGTTAATAAGGGAGGGAGAGGGGGGAATATTGAGTCAACTTATTTACGGATTGTTATTTGTATTATACTTGTTTGACGATGATACCGAAAATGTTGTTTGTTTTTACGTATTTCTGACGGTTTAGAAGATCCTTCTAGACAGTTACAATTTTTATCTTTTTGAAGACCCACCGATTCTGAATTCTTACATTAAAAAAAACCAATTTAATAATCAAAAATTTTGAATTCATCAATTTTAATCTTATTTATAAGCCAAAAAAGGTTCGATAATCTCAGCCAAGACAAGGCTCGTCTTGAGCCAAGTAAACGTCGTCTTAGCCAAGACAAGGCTCGACTTAAGACAAGCAAACGCCGTTTTATCTGTCGTTGCCATAAAAGGAAGACGAAGGCCTACGTCGCGACTTAGTTTTGAGATGCAGCCAGACAGTTGGTCGGCTGACATCGTTTACGCTTGACTGCACTCAGTTTAACGCTAGGCTAGCTTACTAAGTCACTTACTAATATTCAAGAGCGATCTTCCGAATTTGTCTTACTCCATAATGCAAGCAATAGAAAGTGTCATAATATAATTCATATTCCTACAGACAATAGCAATTCTTCTTACCAATTTAGTCTGTTAAGTTATTTTAGGTACTTATTACTTATACTCTTTGTATATAATTTAATTATGTCTCTACTAATTTATCCTATCTAGGATTTTGCTATAAAAAAGACTATGAGACTTCTTATTACCAACAGGAAGATTCCATATAAAAATAGCATAGCTTACGACTATTGTATTAAAATATATGAATTATCGCCTTGGTCCCTCGATTGTAACCTAATTTAGTAATTTTTCCAGTAAAAAGTTTCTTAGTGTATATTTTAACGATTTTGCGAAGCAATCGCAAGTTCTCAGGTTAACATAAATATTTTTTGAAAGAAATATAATCAGTATTGCTAACAGACGACGACTGTTTCAACTGCGCAAGCGTTGCCTATGGAAGGGAGAAACAACGTTGTTGGCCGTAATACGTGCGCTTATTTGAAATCTTTCAAATTCTCACTGTACTTTAAAGAGAGAAATAGAGATTGCTCTCGGAATGCGACACATAAACGTAGTGTTAGTCAATCAGTAAAAGGTCATGGCCGTCATTGGGTGAAACCCAATTATTCACAGTAAATGCCGTGCCTAGACAGTATCAGAGACAAAAGCGGGAGATATATAGCACTGACCAGGACACCAGGACGGACAGTTAAAAACTGGTAACACTTCCTGAAAAACGGGGCGGATAATCATCCTAGAGCTCATATTTATCTTTAGATTTTTCGGGTAGTAAATCTTGTTTTGCTTTTTCCGTTTCTTCATTAATGTTTGGGCTGCGATCGGTTATTACGTATGGCGCGAAATTTTTAAAGTGGGTCGGTGTGAGGTAGATTCCTATATATATATATATATATATATCACTGTTAAATATAGTATTAAATTTAAAGTAAGAATTTATATTTAAATTAATATCTCAAGCATATAAAATCGCCATTGTAAGAGCGTGCTATATTAATTTCATTTACATCCATGATAATCAAACAGATCATTTTATTTTAGATAAAATCAGAATAAGTTTAAAAGTATTTTCGATTCTTAAGAATAAAACATGCTACCTTCATCGAGTTATCCAAACATAAAATGGCATTTTAAGTCGAAATTTTTGATTACGCATGTAAACAACAGACCGAACCTTCAACCAACTGTACTCACATTACATTTCTGCCATTCAGGGCAAATTTTGAAAAATTTCCACCTGTACGTTGCACTTTAATGTAAGCAGCAATTCGGGCAACGAACTCTAGATTATTAATTTAATTGCGAATATTGTACGAGATATAAAGAAATGAAAACTCTTTGAGTTTTCAAGCACGCTGCTTTACCGATCTGTATATTAAATTTAATATAAAATGTACAGCTTTTTATATTTTAATGTATATAAGTTTTCAACTACCGTTCCTGGAAATGACTTCATTAAGGACATTAAGGACATATGTACAACTGCTATGTGGATAATTATATTATATTCGGCAGTTCTAAAATCTGAAAAGTATATGTATTGTGCTTAAATTTTGCAAATATATGAAAATGTGTATGTGATCCATTACAGATTTTATTTTTTATCATTAACGCAATTTTATTAATTTGGTAGTTATGACATAAAACCCCGTTCTCAGTTAAATTTGAAGTTAAAAATGAATAAAATTGCACTATAATGAAAATAAAAACTCAAATATGGCTAGATAAAAGTCGCCTTATATACTTAGAAATATTTGCTAATATTAAAGCACAATGTGCCCACCCGTGTGGAAAAATGTCCGGACAGTCTGGTTACAGGTCTGGCCCAGATTTAGGATCTATCTAGACTGTCTAGTCTGAAAGATCTGATCTGGCTCAGGTTTGACCTGATCTAGACCGTTTAGTCTGGAAGGCCTGTTCTGGCCCAGGTTTGGCACTGGTCAGCTAGCCAACAACGAAAAAAATCGTAAGTTCCATCAGCAAATTTTTTTGACACACTTTAAAAAAGTTACAAGTTGTCTAAAATAACGCAAAATAAGATATTAAAACTATAAAAATACGACTTTTTTCTTATTATCTTTGAGAATCTGGTCTGGTTCAGGCCTGGCGCTGATCAGCTAGCCAAGAACAAAAAATCTAAGTTCGACACAGTAAATTTTGTCTTAAATTTCAAAAAAGTTACAGAGCCTATAATGCAATTTTTTTAAAATAAAAATGTTTAGTCAAATTTTTTGATCCAAGTTATTAAAAAAATTAAGTTGTTCCCAAGCAATTGGAATTCATTGCTTGGCCCTCGGCCTGCAGACATCTTGCCAGTTGACGTCACAACTTGAAGTAATCTGACCCTTCTTGGCTCCGACATCTCGGAAACAGTGCTAGTTTTTGTCGATCAAGTGTCACAAACTCTCAAAAGCTTCTTATTATTTGCCTAATAATATATTACTCTAGCCGAAGCTGTAAAAGCGGAGGCTTAAAATGGACCAAAATCTTTATTATGTTATAAACTAAATGGTAAGAACAAACCTACTTTTTATCTATTATAAAAGAATAAATATGAGAAACCATGATTAAATTTATTGATTTTATTGATAGCAGTATAATTTTGAACCAAACTTTGAATTTTTACTGATTATACGAGGATAGTTCAATAAGTCCTCGGAATGACCAACAGATGGCGCGCGAATCGCTCCAAATCATCTGTTTTCAGTCAGCACCACTCCCGACTAGATATATGGTGCAGTCACAGTCCACATCTTCTG
>NC_046661.1:32926653-32929279 GCF_010883055.1 Belonocnema kinseyi | reverse complement strand
TTGTGCGATGATTTCTATTTGAATTGAATTTTATTGCATTCTATTGCATTGTCCCAATGGACAAGCAAGTCTTCAAGCTGTCTTATGAACGTCTTTTAACAGAGATCTTGAGGACGTACTAAGAACCTTTAAAAGACATGAAAAGATCCAAATGATGACCTAAAGACGTCAAGTCACATGACATAGAGGTACATTCTAAGATTGTCTTTAAGATGTCCCTGTGTCCACTAGGATCCTTTAGAATTCCACGGTATTACTAGTTTATAAATTATCTAATTTTGACTGAGTTTTAATAATTTCCTTGAGAAGCATAATCAACTATTTTACCTTACTTTGAATTGTATAAATTACTTTTTAAATTCATCGCAAACGTAAATTGTACTAAATTCAAAATTCTCCGAAACTAAGAAAAGTTTATGGTTAATTTTAGTATAAATCTTCTTCAATTTCATTATGAATTCAATTGAGTTTTTTATTTATAATCACCATGAAATCATTTCATCATGTTCTGAAATTCGTCCTAAATCCCATGAAAAATAATAAGTAAATATCCCTAATTTTTTTTATCAAATTCATTACACTAGGAACGAATATTGCAGATTGTTTATACTTAATTTCATTGGTTTCTTTTCCAGAATTTGTTATTTTATTACTTATAATTTTAATTCTTTGAAGTTTTCCTTATTCTTAATATTCTTTGTAATGCATTGAATTCTCATGAAATCTTTTAATTGCATTAAATTCCTTAGAACTAGGTCCATTTTTTTAAATTATTTGAATTCTTCAAAATGTATTTAATTCACCTCAAATTATTTTAAATTCCCTTAGAAACTTTTAAATTCTGTTAGAATTCCGTTGAAGTCATTTAAATCAACATGTAATTCTTCTGCATTTTCTTTCAGTTTACAACAATTTATTTTGGATTGGATTACTTCAGTTTTATTCAAGTGAATAGCACGTATGAAAGAAAATAATTGGTAAGAATTAAATAACGGATATATTTATAACCTTTTTCGTCATCAATTAGGAGAAATCTATTACTTAATCGCGGCAGAAGTACTGAATTCATTACAATATAGGCTTCGTAGCCCTGGATTGAAGTCCCCATTTCGGTCGGGTGTTTTTTCGCCTGGTCTATCCATCAGTCTTACCTCAGGACCCACTATGTCACATGACCCAACGTAACCCACCGAAACCCTCCTATCCCTCGAGACTGTACTTATTCCACCGGACCAAACCTATCCCACGGAACCCCACCGAATCCATTGAATCCTCCTATTTCACAGCAGGTCCAATATTCCTCGGGCCACCATTTACCCCACAAAACTCCCTATTTCTCAGGATGCAAACTGACCAGCAGGACCTCACACATCCCACAGGAGGCAACTCATTCCACGGGACCCAATTTATCACTGGAACCGAACCTAATTTACGTGAAGGTACTTATCATTTGGACGCCTCTTATCTTACGGGACCTACGTATCACTTGATACCATTACTATATATGTCATAAACAAAGTGGGCCCAATGCCTCTTACAGGACGTCACATTTTATAATATACGTGAATAAATTAAAACGAATTTATTTAAATTTCTGACATTCTGCTAGAGTTTCTTCCATTTGCATCACATTTTCATATTTACATATACTATTTTCTTGTCATTTCTGACAATTCAGAATTCGAATGAAATCCGGATTTGAAACAAGATTATTTTTTAAACTGTCGAAAATATTAACTGCAATTCATAAATTAAAAATCCTTTTAGTTTGTATTTCTAAAAAGTTTTGAAAGTTTTTAACTTTGAAATTCACTATACTATTTTTACAGAATAATTGAAAATGGTATTCTAAATATTTGTCAGACCTTCTTAACACAAATTTTAAAATGTACTTTAATTCTGATTATTTACGGGTATGTACAAGGGGTATAACTTGACCAAATGTCTGGCATTATATTCGGCGTGCTTATAATTGAAAAATGCCTGTGTGCAAAAATGTTCTGGCGCTGGCCTGGCCCAGACCAGACCGCCGGGTTTCCAGCCCTTGCGCTGACTAGATGGTCTGGTCTCGGCCTGGCCAAACGGGTAACGTTTTTTCTGGCTAGCCCCAGGCCAGACCGTTTGGTCCGCCGCTAGGCAGGGGCCAGTCAGCAGCTAGGCAGGTGCTGGTTAGTCGCTAGTTATGAGCTGGTTAGCCGCTAGTTATGGGCTGGTGAGGCGCGAGTTATTGGCTCGTCGGCCACTAATTAATGGCTGATCGATTCATGTTTGATCGCTGAGGATCATATCGTCCATGTTTTTGAATTTCAGTGAAGTCTTTACTGGCAATTCCTAATCATATTTTTCAGCTAAGCCTTCGGCTAGACATTCTACCAGATTTGGAGAATTTGCCTTTTCAATGCCCATGCATGCTATTTGTTTCCTAAGCAAGCTCCTATTGCTCGAGACGTAGCTGTAGATAGTTTTGAGGATACGCTCAAAAAGCAAAACATGATTTTCTACAAAAATATATAATATAAATGTTTAATACTAGGGTAGTTCAATAAGTCCTTAGAATGAAGTATAAAAACAATTTTTTTTGGGTAAATTTTTTTTTATTTTTCAACATAATCTCCTTGGAGCTCTA
>NC_046661.1:32917103-32926553 GCF_010883055.1 Belonocnema kinseyi | reverse complement strand
CAAGCGGAGGTGTGAAAACCGTGCTGAAAGCTGAATGGCACCTGGGTGAGGTGTCTAGAACGGTGACTCTGGGATACCGGGCGACCTCTCAGAGTACGCAGCATGCGTACTCTTGCATGCGGGACTCTACAAGGATGGACGAACCCCTTTCCCTAGCTTCTCGTGGAAACAACAATGACAACACCAAACATAGTTGTAGTAAGTGCGGTTCAAAACAACAGAACGCGCAGGGCTCCCGAAAATGGGTCGACCAACAATGCCGACCAATCTAGAGCTAGGGAAGCCAATGAAAATGGATTCAATGCGATGGATCGGCGGGATCTCGCGACCTTTGGGTGGACAGAGCAACTGAATCACGACTTGCTAGAGTGCTACGATGCGAGTGTGACCCCCAAAAGGGGTTACATGGCACGGCTGCATGCACTGTGGTGCGAGAAACACCCAGAGCTATTGCACTTTTCGCAGCAACGTCTGCGAAACCATGCTGAACTACTCCGTAAAAGGGGCTATGTAAGCGGAACTCCTACTCTACCACAGCTAGAACAAGCCGGCAACAGAGAAAGAGAGGCGACACTAAGACCAACCGCGGGCAGGCATCCAATAGATGAAGAGCGATGCTTTACGACCCGGAGAAACATCAACACCAAGGTTTCTCTCAAGCCTAAAGATCTGGCTGAAATGGATGACTAGCTTCGTGGAAATTTTTCCGGAGAATCTGACCTCTGGGCTATCAATTATTGTATGTATAATGCAGCGAGAGCTTTGGCCGATACAAACCGTAAATCAAAACCAACGGATGATCATAATACCAAAAGACGAATGCATCAACTTGCCACAAAGATAGGCTGGGCAAGACAGTACGCGTCCCGCATTCAGTGTGTGATTAACTACATCACATCTGGCAGGAGTTTTACCGCCAAGGTTCGAAAGTTTGCGCGCAAACTCCAGACCCATTATCACACACTTAACAAGTCAAAGTTGCTGACCATCAGGCAGCATATTGTTGAGAGAATACGGATACTATTTGACGCTAAGAGAAGTCTAGAGCGGAGGTAGAGGTGGGTCAGAGAAAATTAACAGTTTCTCTCTGACCCATCTCGACTCTTCCAAGACCCTCCAGTTACTGTCGAACACCCACCCAAACCAGAGGAGGTCGAAGTATTTTGGAGAGATGTCTACGAAGTTCAGCATAGACTGGCAGAAGACTCAGAAAATGTAAATAGCTTCAAGGAGTTATGTGTTACCCTCATAACACCTGATAAAGAATGCCCACCCATCACTACCGAGGAGGTGAAAAAAGTATTAGGAGGGATGAAGAACTATTCCGCACCGGGACCACATTGTATCAAAACCTTCTGGTGGAAGAAGTTTTCTTCAACCCATCAGCATTTGGCTCGTATTTTCACCTCATATTTGAAGTCGCAAGAGCCGATCCAGAGTGGTTGGTGGAAGGGCGCACAACACTCCTGCCGAAAATAGGCAACTTAGCTGACCCAAAGAATTACAGGCCAATAACTTGTCTGAACACACTTTATAAGATATTCACAGCTATCCTAAATGATAGGATTGTTCGGGCAATTGAATCTGTGTGGCAAGAAATGTATGAACAACGAGACTCAAGGAAAGGCGTAGCCGGATGTCGGGAGAAACCTGCTCATCGATGGATGTGTCTGCAAAGATGCAGCATTCTACAAGCGTGACCTATGTATGGCCTGGATTGAGTATTGGAAAGCTTTCGATTCGACCTCACATAGACTTATCATCTGTCTTTTGGAAATCTTAAAGGTTCATCCGCAAATAGTTGGGTGCACAGGGAGATTGATGTCGCTTTGGAAACCCAGATTTACTATCTCATCTGGAAAAAATCGTGTGACAACTAACAAGGTCACCTTTCAGAGAGGTGTCTTTCAGGGCCACACCATGAGCCCACTCCTCTTTTGTCTTACATTATTTCCACGATCTCTAGCACTTCGCCAATCCGACGGATACTTGTGCGGCAAACCTACAGATCGAGAGTACAAGGTCACTCATGTATTTTACATGGACGATCTTTAGATCTATGCTAAAAACAGAGAGCAACTGAAACTAGCTCTGGGGATTGTCGAACAATATACTGAGGAAATTGGAATGGAATTTGGGTTAGACAAATGCGCAAAGGTATATTTGAAGCGAGGAAAACTTAATGGCATCCCTGAATATCCTGAGCTCGTTGATAGAAGCGCCATACGACACCTTTGCGCTGGAGAGACTTATACATACCTGGGCGTGCCACAGAGCCGCATTCAGGATGCGAAATCTATAAAGGATACTCTCCGAAGCAGATACAAACGTTTCATCCGACAGATTTGGTCTTCCGAATTGTCGGCAAGGAACAAAGTATTTGCAACGAACATGCTTGCCGTCCCGGTACTACTCTATTCATTTGGAGTAGTTCCATGGACGAAGAACGAGCTCAGATCCCTTGATATCGGGACAAGAAAGATTTGCACATGAACAAAAGCATGCATCTTAAGTCTTCCGTTCCGCGACTATACATCTCACGCCGTCAAGGGGGTCGCTTAATATTGACACTTGAATGACTTCACAACAGGATTATTCTGAGTACAGCACACAGAGTTGCAAATGGAAGAGACCCTCTTCTTGAAATGGTCAGGAATCACGAATAAGTGGGCAAAGGAGCGTTTCTGTACAAAGCAGTGGAGGAGGCTGCTGAAACACTCGGACTTGACTTCAGTATTAGGGGTGAGCAAAATGCATAAAATCTTATCTATCTCGAGTACTCACTCCTGAAAGCCCGGATTAAGAAAGCACAAGAGAAAAACTTTCGTGAACAGCTCCTCGATAAGAGGATGCATGGTATCTTTCACGGAAATGTGAAGGATCAGTCAATGTCTTGTGAGCTAACGTTTGCTTTCCATAAATCGCCCGGATTGAAGTCTGTTACGGAGGGTTTCATTTTTTCATGCCAAGACGGTGTCATTTTCATCTTAACATACCATCGCCACATTTTGAGCGAAGACATTCCCGATGATAGCTGCAGGGCGTGCCATGCACACCCCGAGCATCTAGCTCACATGCTATCTAGCTGTCCAACTCACGCGGGAACGACCTACATTCAAAGGCACAATGCGGCACTAAGAGTTCTTTATTACCATCTACGTCACTCCTACGGTATTCACCTTAATATCGCTCCTCTAAATGCTCCTAGGGAAATTGAGTCATTTGTCGGGAATGGAAAGTGCCGCATGTACTGGAACTTTATATTCTCGACAATTGTTTCTGTTGCTCACTCGAGGCCTGACATGGTTGTTCTTGACTTCGAGAAGCGAACCATGTTCGTTATCGAATTTTCGGCACCAGCTGACAAAAACATCATAAACAAGGAGAATGAAAAGAAAGAGAGGTATCGAGATCTTATAAGGGAGTTGCAACGATTGTACCCGGAATAATCTGTTAAACTAATCGTCCTTATCATCGGCGCTCTTGGAGGTGCCAAGCTTTCACTTGCTAATGGCCTAAACAGCATCCCTGCATGTCAACAATATGCTAAAACACTTGCAGGAAAAATGCAGAAGGCGGTTGTCCTTGGGTCGCTCCGTGTTCTTAGGGTGCACGAGGCTTTTGCTGGATCGTCGTATTGATTTCTTTACAGACTGTAGCCACCTATCTCACGGTCGTGAGACGTGGTTGTGGCTGAAATTTTACCGCGTTTTCGCTGGGAGCGGGTGCAATTTTCCAGATTAGTACCCGCTCCCGGCGAAATCCTGCGGTTGTCCTTATGACAAATTTTTAATTATATATATCCCGAAAAAATGCATCGCAACCCAAAATTTTTTCAGCTCGCGCATGGGCGTTATATGACAAAATAGGGAATGATAATAGATGTTTCATAGCCAAAAGGTAAAACATGGTGATTTCTGATCCATATAAGCTACAGAAGATGCATATTGTATCCAAATACATATATACCTGCTTGATATAGACTTAGTGGAAAAATTTCATATGGTCGCGCGTTCATGACAAAGAGATAGATAAATCCTGGTCGGGGCCAGATCGCGGATGAAACACACGCCCAGATCGGGACCAGGTCGGGACACCCGATCGGTGCCGCATGGGTGCCCGCTCGGTACACGATCAGTCTCATTATAATCCATTCGTGAATTTCACTAGTGGAGAGTTAATATAAGTAAACTCGAAGCTATTGAATGGTCCTCTACTTTCGAAGGCCACCTTAATATTTTGAATTTACAATGAAGTTATTTTAAGTTAAAATTAAAGTACTACAGGCACGAAAAGAAGAGGTTTCAGGCTACAAAATTTAATTATGCTTTTGAGGAAGGTAAGATTATTGTAGATGGTATCAGTTTCGAGAAAAGGTGTGTTTTTTATGAAAAAAATGGAAGATAACCAGAAATATTTTAATTAACAAAAAAAATGTTGTCTATAAAACTTCTTAAAAAATTCGAAAAAGTTTTTTCGCAAAAAGATTCCCTACAACTTCACATTTTCGAATGCTTCCAAAGAAAATCGTCGGGAAATAACCTATGATTTTTTATTTATTAACATTTTACTGTTAATAAATTCAATATTCTGTCAATTGGATTACTTCTTGAAAAATTCTATAAGGTGGTTGTAGATGATATTTTCCTCAAAAATTGAGGTATCATTCATTATACCGTTTTATTTTTTCATGTCTGTTAAGAAGCAATATAGACCAAACAACTTTTAAACAAAAATGAAAAATTTTGAATGAAATATTTTTGGTTATTTGAAATATTATATACAGAATATGCATGTAATTAATTTTTATTATTATTTATTAATTTCGACCTAATGGACATTTTTATAAGTTAAAATGTCATTGTTTATGATAAAAACAAAAAAATCTTTGTTTAGCATTTTAAATTTCGCGCGAAAAAAATTAAATGCCGAATGCAATGCATGCGCATTTGAGTACGTAGCTCTTGTTGGAATCCCTATCACAATTGGCATTTCGCATCCATTCCTTGACAATAGATGTGATAATTCTAACTCTATATTAAATTGAAAAACCTTGAGTTCTTAAGTGATAATTAAAAACAAAAGAACTTGATAAATTTAATCATATAATAATATTTGACTCTTCTAATGGTAAATATACTAATTTTACCTGAAACAATTTAATTAATTATTAATTTATTTAAGGTTAGGTTTCAACGAGCGCGCAGTGTGTAATTACTTACTCTTATCTTCCTCGCGCAGGTTTCGAGGCATACTGGCTGGTGTTTGTTGCCTCCGAACACGTGGCTTACTCGCCTTATGCGTTTTTAATTATTGATAGAATATTATAAACGAGTAGCATGTATACGAATTTCACTGCACTATCAGAAAACATCAAGCAGCACCAGCTCTGCGAGGGCATAAAGATGGCGTTTCAGTAGGAAATCGGTCTGGCCCAGGTATGGGCTACAGAGTTCTACCGATCAGGGCCAGATCGGGAAATCCCAATAGGACCAGATCGGTATTACGCTTGAAATCCGGCGATTTTTGCATGGGTATTATAAGATGAAAAATGTTTTTTTTTTCTAACCCTAATAGGTAGTAAAAAAATTCATATTGTATCGGCATACTATTTAAATATTCCAAGGCTGTAGCCGGAAAAAAAATTGCGAGGTGGGGTGGTATACAACAGGGAGAAATTGCTGGGGGGTATGTAGAGGCACACATGAGAGTATATGTATATTATGTACATGTTTCAAAAATTTAGTGGGGGGTTCAACCACCATAATCTCCCCTTGGCTACGGCCTTGAAGTATTCTTAGCTCCAAGATAGTTATAGGTACATTAAGCTAGCACCTCCACAATCGAATTTTTGAATATTTCATAGCTCAGAATTTTGGACTTTTTTGGGCTGCAATAAAAATTTTTGGGCTCCTTTACTTTTTTTTAAAAATCAATTTTCTTGTGGAGGTGCCAGCTTACATTAACCCAGCACCTCCACTTCTTTAAATCACTAAATAATAAAAATTAAATTACACCAGATTTTTGGAGTTTTTTTGGGCTCTTAAAATCCGCAAAAAAATTTTCCCCAAACCAACCCTTAACTTCCAAAATCAACCCCCTTTAAAAAAATTGAAAATTTTCAGTTATTTATTAACGGGATATTTTTGGGCTTTTTTTGGGCTCCCAGAAAATACCCACTTCGATTTTTGGGCTCCAACCCTTACAGTAAAAAATTAACCCCATTGTTTAATTAACCCACGCAGATATGAAATTGTCAAAAAATAACTTTTATTACATTTTAGAACTTGAATAAAGTCTCTGATTTTTGGGCTCCTCGAAAATATACGCTACGATTGTTGGGCTTCAACCCTTAATGTCAAAAATCAACCCACGTAGATACTACTTTGTGAAAGAATGAATTCTTCCAGAATTTTTCAATGGAAATACAGTCTCTGATTTTTGGGCACCTCGAAAATACCAGATATGATTTTTGGGCTTCAACCCTTAACGTCAAAAATCAACCCCTCTCTTCCACGTAAATACAACTTTGTCTGGAAATAAATTTTTCTAGAATTTTTCAATGGAAATACAGTCTCTGATTTTTGGGCTCCTCGAAAATATACGCTACGATTGTTGGGCTTTAACCCTTAACGTCAAAAATCAACCCACGTAGATACTACTTTGTCAAAGAATGAATTCTTCTAGAATTTTTCAATGGAAATACAGTCTCTGATTTTTGGGCACCTCGAAAATACCCGATATGATTTTTGGGCATCAACCCTTAACGTCAAAAATCAACCCCTCTCTTCCACGTAAATACAACTTTGTCTGGAAATAAATTTTTCTAGAATTTTACAATGTCAATAGAGTCTTTGATTTTTTGGCTCCTCGAAAATACACACCACGATTTTTGGGATCCAACCTTTAACGTCAAGAATGAACCCCTCTCTGCCACGCAGATACACTGTAAAAAAAGATTTGTGTAAAATTACAAAGTTTCGGAAAATTAAATATTGTATCATTGTAAATATCACATACTCCATTGTGAGATTTTACAAAAATATGTGAAATTACATCCTTTAGCGATGTAAATAAAAGGACCCTCGAACAGCAGTGTAATATTACACACTCGATGGAAATAAAATTACACGTTCCCTCAAATTTTTGATTTATAATTAATTTAAAATTTAGAATAATAAATCAAATAATATGTGAATACGAAAGCGTCTCTCGTGTTCGTTATTTATCGATGCCTTCATCCTTCAATTTTGGAGCATTTTCATTTGTAATGCGAGGAAATTGACAGCTATGGTTAACTTTTTTGACAGCTTGAACACAAAGTAGACTGAATCCGAGCTATCCCTAATTTGCCTTTTACATTTTCTGCTATTGTAACGGAAAAAATGCGGATATTCAAAACGTATATTTCATAGTTTTTTACGGAATATTTAAACATCAAAAAAATTTCCATAGTATCTTATGTGCTTTAGATAAGTGGTAACGCGTCTGGCTTGTGTTTCTTCAATCTCCATGAAATTGTACGAAGTTTGAGCTTTCGAGTATTTTCGAGGAGCCCAAAAATCAGAGACTGTATTTCTATTGAAAAATTCTAGAAAAATTTATTTGCAGATAAAGTTGTATTTCCGTGGAAGAGAGGAGTTGATCTTTGACGTTAAGGGTTGAAGCCCAAAAATCATATCGGGTATTTTCGCGGAGCCCAAAAATCAGAGACTCTATTTCCATTAAAAAATCATACAAAAATTTATTTGCAGACAAAGTTCTATTTACGTGGTAGAGAGTGGTTGATTTTTGACGTTAAGGGTTGAAGCTAAAAATCGTATCGGGTATTTTCGAGGAGCCCAAAAATCAGACACTCTATTTCCATTAGAAAATTCTAGAAAAATTGATTTCTTGACAAAGTAGTATCAACGTGGGTTGATTTTTGACTTAAGGGTTGAAGCCCAAAAATCGTAGCGGGTATTTTCGAGGAGCCCAAAAATTAGAGACTGTATTTCCATTGAAAAATTGTAGAAAAATTTATTTGCAGACAAAGTTGTATTTACGTCGAAGAGAGGGGTTGATTTTTGACGTTAAGGGTTGAAGCCCAAAAATCATATGGGGTATTTTCGAGGAGCCCAAAAATCAGAGACTGTATTTCCATTGAAAAGTTGTAGAAAAATTTATTTGCAGACAAAGTTGTATTTACGTGGAAGAGAGGGGTTGATATTTGACGTTAAGGGTTGAAGCCTAAAAATCATATCGGGTATTTTCGAGGAGCCCAAAAATCAGAGACTGTACTTCCATTGAAAAATTCTAGAAAAATTTATTTGCAGACAAAGTTGTATTTACGTGGTAGAGAGGGGTTGATTTTTGACGTTAAGGGTTGAAGCCCAAAAAACGTAGCGGTTATTTTCGAGGATCCCAAAAATCAGAGACTTTATTTCCATTAAAAAAATCTAGAAAAATTCACTTTTTGACAAAGTAGTATCTACGTGGGTTGATTTTTGACGTTAAGGGTTGCAGCCCAAAAATCGCAGCGTGTATTTTCGAGAAGCCCAAAAATCAGAGACTTTATTCAAGCTCTAAAATGTAATAAAAATTATTTTTTGACAATTTCATATCTGCGTGTTTCAGTGGGGTTCATTTTTTACTGTAAGGGCTGGAGCCCAAAAATCGAAGTGAGTATTTTCTGGGAGCCCAAAAAAAGCCCAAAAATATCCCGTTAATAAATAACTGAAAATTTTCAATTTTTTGAAGGGGGTTGATTTTGGAAGTTAAGGGTTGGTTTGGGGAAACTTTTTTTTGCGGATTTTAAGAGCCCAAAAAAAGCCCAAGAATCTGGTGTAATTGAATTTTTATTATTTAGTGATTTAAAGAAGTGGAGTTGCTGGGTTAATGTAAGCTGGCACCTCCACAAGAAAATTGATTTTTTGAAAAAAGTAAAGGAGCCCAAAAATTTGTATTGCAGCCCAAAAAAAGCGCAAAAAAGCCCAAAATTCTGAGCTATGAAAAATTCAAAAATTCGATTGCGGAGGTGCTAGCTTAACGGACCTGATAGTTATTTATGATCTGGATAAGCGGCAAAGAATGCATATTGTGTCCACATGCTTCGTAAAGTCCAAATAGAAAAAGCCTTGTCTTAAAGTATTCATGTTCTAGTCAGTGATCCCAGATCTGAAACGAGATGCGGTCCAACACTATGACAGTGCTATGTCCGTGTGAATATAGTAGGAGACGCTGTAAACGACTGAGTTGCGCGCGCAACCCATTTCTCCTCTTCTGAATTTGAAAACTCGAAGATGTACGATTGCCGGTCGGAGGACTTCGTCGATTCTATTTATATATCTATCTGCTAACAGCTAACTGCTTTGAAATAAATTCAGGAGAATGGGATTTTAATATTTCCAGATTTCGGCGAACGATTCTCATGATTTGAATAGATCGCGCGCCTCTTGATATTCGTATATT
>NC_046661.1:32899310-32917003 GCF_010883055.1 Belonocnema kinseyi | reverse complement strand
AATATTATCATTATTAATATACGTATATATTTATATATATAATAGTATTAATATTTATATAATTTATATTTTATACATGAAATAACATAACCTCAAAATATAGGAATATCAAGAGGCGCGCAATCTATTCAATTAATGAGAATCGTCCGCATCGAAATCTGGAAATATTAAAATCCCAATCTCCTGAATTTATTTCAAAGCAGTTAGCTGTCAGCAGATAGATATATAAATAGAATCGACGAAGTGCTCTGACCGGCAATCGTGCATCTTCGAGTTTACAAATTCAGAAGAGGAGAAATGGGTTGCACGCGCAACTCAGTCATTTACAGCGTCTCCTACTATATTCACACGGCAATAGCCCTGTCATAGTATTAGACCGCCTCTCGTTTCAGATCTGGGATCACTGGTTCTAGTGACAGATAATCGCAAAATTCACGAAATATTAAAAATATTACAAGCTCCAAAACAGTTCTTTCTGATCAGCACAATCGGTGAAAAATGCTTATTCTACCTAAATGAAGGGGCAGAAACAACAATTCTTGAACATGTAAAAGTTAAAAATATACAATATTTCGTGAATTTTACGATCATCAGTGTAACTTTAAGGGCATATGACACAGCTAAATACCTATATTACCGACCTCACTTTATCCGTTCACTCAATGTTTTTTTGAACCTAAGAACTTTTTTTGTAAATAAAATATCCAGCTGAAACTTTGGACAATGTATTAGAGTACAATATAGTACGTTTAGGTACTGCATTTTGGTAGGAACTTCACTGAAAATTATTTTATCTTTTTTCTGAACCTCGACATTTTTTGAACGTTCGAACTTTTTTTATATATAAAATATCGGTCTCAAACTTTGAGGAATACAAGAGCTGAAAGAAAACTACGTTAAAGTACAAAGCTTAATAATAAAGGATGTAAAAAAATATATTCCAACTATCAATTCCTACGGCATCAGCCGGTAATGTTATTCACGAAAATACGAACCCTGGCAGCCACTAGACGAGACTCTAGAGGATTCGCATTCTCGTGTACAACGTTACCGGCTGATGCCGATGGAACTGATAGTTGAAATATTGTTTTTTTACATCTTTTATTATTAAGCTTTGTACTGTAACGTAGTTTTCTTTCGGTTCTTGCATTTCTCAAAGTTTGAGACCGATCTTTTATGTATAAAAAAAGTTCGGACGTTCAAAAAATGTCGAAGTTCAGAAAAAAGATGAAATAATTTTCACTGAAGTTCCTACCAAAATGCAGTGCCTAAACGTACTTTATTGTACTCTATTACATTTTTCAAAGTTTCAGCTGGATATTTTATTTACAAAAAAAGTTCTTAGGTTCAAAAAAACATTGAGTGAACTGATACAGTGAGGTCGGTAATATAGGTATTTGGCTGTGTCACATGACCTTAAGATGAACGCGCGACACAGGTCATTTTCCCATTTGGTCTATGCTTAGCAGGTATTGCATTTAGATACAACATGCATCTTGTACCGCTTGTCCGGATCAGAAATAACCATTTTTTTTATTTTAAGAGTTGAAAATATTTATGATTTCGTGAAACTTACGATTATCTATCACTTTAACATTAATTAAACACGACATTTTCCGGTGGAAATTTATTTAAATTAAATTAATACTATTAAACCAAATTATACTATTAAAAATCACCACTTTTGAGCTTGAAGTAGTTAAAAATAGCCACGATTTTCTTCTTTTTACAATTATTTGTCGCAATGACATGAACCCGTGAACACAGAATATTTTTTCATTGGGTGTATATTAAGTAGGTAAGTATGTATTACAATATACATTTTTCATGACTCATTTAGATCAGAAGTTACATTTTTGAGATTTTAATGGTTAAAATTGTCTACGATTTCATGAATTTTACGATTATTGCTCGCTTTAGCATGAACGCGCGAACGGGGGTGGGGGTCTTGGGGGCCAAAGCCCCCTCGCCGCGAAACTAAGTATTTTCATTATTCAATTCCCTTTTACCCCACTCTTTGCCTATACATAAACCCGCAGCCCCCTCCAAAAAATGTCGACGCGCCCCCCTCCCGATAAAAATTATGGCTACGTCACTGATTCTCGCAGTCGACAGCACTAGTCGTCGTCTGAAACTTGACATTTTTAGTCGTATCCGAAGAACCCGTAACGATTTTTTAAATTTTATTTAATTACATAAAAACGAAGAATTCAAAGACTAAGTGGTACGAATCTGACATTTTCGCTACAATTTTCGTAGGTCATGCCAGCAGCTGAAGTCGAGGTACAAAATTTAAGAAATTCTTTAATTTTTTTTACCTTCTCACGCAGCATATTCTTTCCAATATTTTAAAAACACTTCTATTAGGACTCAATTAACGCTAATTAAATAAGCTTTTCAACCGTTTTCAACAGAAAAGTTTTCACTCCATTTTTGATCGATTAATTACGTTTCGAAGTAAAAACTTAAAAACTAACTGGATTGTTAACTTAATGTTAACCTTGGTACCACTTTCACTTTTTCAAAATTCATGTAGGTTGTCGTCACTGATGTTCTAGATGTCATGCCACGTTAATCATGAGAGAATTGTTTCAAACTTGAAATTCTTCGATGAAACTTTCGTTGAATTTTATGAAGAGAATTTCCAGTGATGTAATATACTCGTACAGAAGAAGAATATAAAAGGGAGCCTACGTCATGATCATAACTTTTTTCAAGCTTTAAAAGAAAGAATCCTCATTTGTATACCTAACTTGTGTCATTTCATAATTTTTTTTTCATCATGCTAATTATAATTCCTGATTATGTCTAAACAAAATTGAATTTCGATTTGCAATGCAAATGAAAAATTGTACAAATTGGAAGAATTACATTAATTAAGAATTAGGGTAATTCATTGAAACTCAGTATACAATCGTCAATTAAATAAATCGAGAAAAAAATTTAATAGAATTCATAAAGAATTTATGAATCATAAGTAAGAGATAATTATTTACACTATAATTTGAATCCCTGTATCAAAAGAACACGGAGTTCGGCAAAGATATCGAATACATCAAGAATTTCCCCAATTTTTCAATAAATTCCGACAAAATCGTCAGAAAGTACAAAAATTAAAAAGTAACAAAAAATATTTATAAAACAAATTTTTTTTATTGAGTTCCGTCACTTCTGAAACGTGGTTTAGCGGCAAATAGGAGGGCAAATGCAATCCCGATCCTTGTTGACGACTGACACTCTCCTTAAAATGAGATCCGGAATGGGTACAAAATCACTGTTCAGGTATTACGCGAGACGAGGAAGTAGCTCGCTTTCCTCGTTTTCCCGCTCGTGTAACGGGCAATCATGGGGACAAGTCGCTCAAGGCAGAAAAACGTTTCAGTGATTTATGAATCGAAAAATTCACGAAAATTAAAAATTCGCAGGCACTTCTCTTTAATTAACGACTCATAAAGTCGGAAGCACTTTATTCAATTGTCTCACTAATAAAATCATCTCTATGCTAAAGATACATCTAATTTCTTAATCAGAACTTTACCCAACACTTTTAGCTATTTTTAATGACGAGGCAAATTTGAATGACAAGTTTTCCGTCAAATTCAAATTTTGATATTTATTCGTCTAAAATTATGAAGATAGGATAAATATTTTCAAGAACTTGTTTTTACGAGTTTAATCTTTGCAATAGTTTTGAAAATGACATTCTGGGAAAAGTGTAACTCTGAAGGATAAGATCTTCAAAAATTGACTGTATGAATAATTTAATTCTTCTTTAGAGTTATATAGGTTACAATTAAGCACCTAGCTCAAAACCTCATTTCTGTTTCTTTCAAAAATACATTGTACTTTAAGAACACCATTTTTTCATATAAAATCCCTTTCACTGACACTGATATGTAGCCTTCCAACATAAATTTTCCAAATATTTTATAATATTATAATATTTTAATACTTATTTTTAACAAAATTTAAAGATATTTTAAACGTTGTCCTTGCAAAAAATCTGCTTTATGCTTAAAAGTTTAATTAAAAATCGCTTTAAAAATAAAAAGAAACTGAATTATAAATACAATTATTTATAAAAGAAGTTGAAAGAGAGATTAATTAAAAACAATCTGAGAAATGCAATGATACTGGTTAAAATATGCAAGTTAATTTAAAATAATAAAAAAGGGTTGTATTCCAAGTTAAGTTTTTGAAGGAAATATAAATTAAAATTAATTTTAATTATATGTTAAAACTGTTTAATTATGAGAACCTTTATAGTAAAACTTAAGAAAAAAATGACTTAAAAAATGTGTCTTACCCACTTTGTAGAGTAAAGGGATAATGAAAATAAGAGGCGCGAAAAGACGAGGATGTCTATGCGATAGAAGCACGAAGTTCATTCCTTTTCGCTTGCCTTAAAGTGACTGAAGTCGAAGAGTTCGATTCCCCTCTCTTGCAGCTTCACGGCTTCTTTACATTCTACTCCAGCCCAGCCTCGAGCGTGGCTTTCACTTCATGCTCAACTCGGCGAAATATGTATGCACAGTACGTATATATTTTATGTTGTATACGTCGAATGTATCTATGGTGCAGCATTCGCAAGTAAACCATAATAAATTCTAAGCAGCTCACGGTGAGCGCTGCAGTTTTTTATATTTCGGAAAATGCTTCAACTCAACAGATCAGACCTCGCCATTTCAAAGGGACACTGGCTTCGCTCTAATCTCTGTATAGTTCTGAACTCTATGCAAATTTGATATCATCTGCATAAGAGAAAAAATATTTTTGATTATTTATGATTAAAATTTACTTAGCAGAAATCTCGTGGTTTAATTCAACAAATTTAAGTCTTTTTTCTAGCACTTTCTCTTATTCCATTCTATTCGGGACCTGTTCACGGTATATCCTATTTTACCCATTTTCATTCCATTCTTCTTTTTATCGAGGGGCACTGAGAAATCTGGATATCTTAAAATTGTGAATGCGGCATTCTTGGGCAGTCTATCATATTCGTAGAGAGAGTTCCATTCGAAGATTTCGTTGAGATTGCCGAGATTTCCAAAACTTCTTCTGAATAAATCAAACTTGGCTAAATTTAGCGTTATTCAGATGCAGCCGGCTGTTCCTTTATCTCACCGAAACGGTATATGAATCCTTCAGACTGGGCAAAAGATTTCCAAGTGTTCTTCAAAGAATTCTCTTGAGACTTCCAGCTCGGCAATCTGAGATTTCTCGATGACTAGCACCTGGTTTGTTTAGTGCGATATGTTATTTTATTCTTTTTCTTTTAAATAAGAGGCCATTCATAAATCATGTAACAACTTTTTTTCACCCCACCCCTCCATGTAACAAGTTCTAACTAAGTGGTTTAACCCCCCCCCTGCGCCACATACGTTACGTTATTTTTCGAAATATTTTTAGCCATGTCTTATTGAATATGACTTAGTTACTTGCGATCTGGAACATAAAAATGACCAAAAAAGAAGTTATTAAAAGAAAAAGAGAGAAAATCCAAACAATGGCGTACATGCAACAGAAGAACTATTCACTACTCGAAAATTAAAACGTATACAATCTGTGTCAGCAACTAAGTTGTATTATAAAAGAAGATTATACAATTCTCTCAAAGCTTTTAACAAATCACGTTGATTTATATTTTTCACAACCCTTTGAAAGATTGAAACCCTAGACTAAAGGTTTTAGATATCTTTACTTCTTGTTTAATTTGTCATTAAATCTAAAAAAGAATAACAAAATCTAAGACTTTATTTAGTAAATAGTGCAAAACCCGATAAACCTAAAACTGTTAAATAATTTTAGGGATAGTTATAATTTCAGAAATTGTAAAAAAATCTATTTTTTGTGGATATTTTTTCAAAACATTCGGAAATCTTTTTAATTCTTCACAATCTTTGAAAATGCTTTGAAATCTCTTTAAATCTCTATTACTCTTTGAAATCCGGCAATCTTGTGAATAAATTATATGAAATTTTATCAAATATTACAAAATCTCTTGAAATGCCACGAAAATCAATAAATTTGACGACATTCCTTGATAACATTTTTTAACTTTTGTAAATTCCTTGGGGACCTTTAAAATACCCCAAAGTATTTTCAATACTAGGATATCTTTTCAAATTCCTTGAAAATTGTTTGAGGATCCCGTATGGGAAAATGTCGTTGCAGTCTTGAATCATGTTAATTCCAGTACAGTTTTTATCAAGCCTGTCTATTCACGCAATACTAGACGGGCGCTGCACTAGCGCTGTCTAATTTTTAACGTGTTTGATTCTAACGTTTCCACTTCTAGTCCCAGTCTTGGCGTTATGAAGGAGTTCGTTACGAATCTGATTCATTCAGCTTTGAAGTAGTTTTAGTTAGAATCATGGTTTGAACTTTAAAAAAATTACAAGAGTGAATTCAAAAAGTAATATTTTTTGAATGAAAGATTTATAAAACTAAAATACGTAATTACATAAATATTCAAGTAAAAATTAAGTGGACACTATTACATATGTAAGGTGATAGACAGTAATTATTGAAGGCGATTTAAATTTTAATATTCACACTGTATTCTTGAGAAATATTTCTTAAAAGAATGTTTAAAAGCATTTTATTTAAATTGCATTATATCGTCAAGTTATAATAAATTTATATTAAATATGTAATAATTAATATATGTATAATGCTACATATTATATTTATAATATTCCAGAAAATCAAGTTTGAACATAAATAATTTATTGTTATTATTTTTTTATTGTTTAAAATAATAAGCAATAATTATTTTGTAACTGAATCGCAAGTATAATGAATAATACCTCATTATTTTAAATGATTTATTTACTTATAAAGCACTTTGAATGTTATAAATTGTTTATGTTTTATTGAAATAAATATTACGATGTAATGAATGGAAATTCATATCCGACAAAAAAGACAATTTTTTAAAGTTTTAGATGGCTGAGTGTGTTAAGGCTAGGCGGCACAGTTACAGGAAAATTACATGAAATTATACGTCAAAAGTTCAACTCTCGGCATATGTACAAGACTTGCGGAAACTCATGATTTCATTTTTTTTGTCTACACAAACTTTTTTTATGTTTTTAATTATCTTAAAAATCTATATATCAAACATTTAGGTAATAAAAAATAATTATATTATTTAATTATTAATTGTTTTATCAAATTAGACGATCTGTCTAGAAAATAGTTGATCCGAACGTCACATCCCAGTCTTGCCACTGGACAGTCAGTCTCCAGCGCGCCAGTGTCGACTCAAGGCGGACTAGACAGAAACAGTACAGCGGCACGAAATTTCTCTACACGGGATATTGAAAATTCTTTAGAAGCTTGTAAAATACCCTAAAATCATTAAAATACTTTGAATATTATGAAATCCCTTAAAATCCTATTAACTTGCGTAAAATGTGATGTTATTCTTTGAAATTTAAAAAATATTCAATGTCCCATGAAATCCTTAGAGATCCTGTAAAATTAATTTAAATACTTTATTGAGAGCCTTTCAAATTCTTTAAAATTATTGAAATTCTTGGAAATTTGATATAAACCCTTAAAATCCGTTAAGAATCATTTAGAATCTTTTTAAATGTCCTAAAATTTTGTAGGTTCTATAAAATCCTTTTAAATCTTCCGAAATTGTTTTAAATTTTATGAAATTTCTTAACGTTTTTTAAAGCTCTTGAAAATACCTTTGAGTCTTCTAAAATGCGCTGGAAATCCCACGAAATTACATAAAGACTGATTGAATTCTTTGAAATTTCTTAAAAATATTTAAATTTCTATGAAATCCGTGGAGATACTCGAAAATTAACAAAAATATCGTTTTGAGAGCCTTTGAAATCCATTAAAATAACTGAAACCCCTAATTGAAAAAATTATGAAAAAACTTTGTTCCTATGGACATTATTTTTTTACAGCTTGAGTGAAAACATTTAAAATTCTAATCTAATTGTACCGACGTTGAAGTCTTTATATGGTTTATTTATTAAAAATATTTCGTAAAAATATCAATGTGCCCCTACTCGCATTTGTAATCAATCGTGAAATTGTCTGATTTCACGTCACATTTTACTATTTTCTCTAATTCAAACAATTTTTAACCTATTCTTTTTCAGAGTGATTTCCAGTTTTATCATAACATGTGACGTTCCGCCAGAAAAGGGCGCAATTTCTCAATCGTAGCTTAGAAGATACTCGCGCTTTTGTGAAAAGGTTTGAAAGTTTTTTGAACAAGGATCAGAAGTATCGATGACAGAGTTTCGAAGGAATTTACAATTCAGTATGTGCTCTATCTCGTGACAATATTATTATGTCACGAAATTCTCCAGAAGTGGGTAAATTTTATGTTTGAAGAATAAATATAACATATACGCTTATGGCACTTGCCAACATTAAATTTATTTTTTTAAAAAAGCAAGTTTTTGAAATTCCAACTCCAAAAGAGCACAAGCGTCACATATATTCAGAATCTAGATAGATACCCACTACCTCTGATTCTGACTCGTCACCCTCTTCCTCAATCTCCCTTTCAATTGCACGGTCACTCACGCAGTATCTATCTATTCTATTCTATGCCCATTTAATTCAAATATGTTTATGCTTATGATAAGCTTTTCATTTGATATTTTATTCTTCTTATTTAAATTCTATCCAAGTAGGCACAAAGTTTGACGACGTCTTTACGACATCGGTACGACATCTTTACCAGGTCATACGGCGTATTTACGATATCACGAAGACACCTCAAGGGCATGGACAAAGGCTGTCGTAAAGATGTTGTAACGATGTCGTAAAGAGGTCGTTCAATTTTGTGCCTACTGGGACTCCACACCCCGCTCCACGCCAGACTTCGCATCAAACCATATCACACTCCACATCTCAAATGCATTGAATTAAAGTCAGATAAATAATATCAATTAAGAAACCTGTCAGAAGGATCTTTAAATTAAAACCACGTTGAAAAAATCTTTTTATAATGTATCATATACCTCTAGCTCCTAGTTCTAACGCAATCTCGCTGGAATGGAAAAAAATCAGTAAGGGGGGGGGGGGGCTCCAAGATCCTCCCAGACTTGCCAGGCTCAAGCCCCCCTTCCCCCTTAAACTAAATATTTGTATTATTCAATTGACTTTTCCCTCAATCTTTGTATAAACAGAAGCTCGAAGCCCCCTCCGAAAAAATATCAAAGCCCCTCCCGAAAATCGTGGCTACGCCGATGGCACGGAGCAACTCCTGCAGCCTAAGCTGGAAAATAAAAAATTTAATTAATTGAAATTCCTGGCACAGCTATGTCGTAAATGTATAAGGACCACATCACCCGTACATCTGTAATCTTAACCAATAATATGCATCATTCCCTTATCTTAACCGGAGAGAGGATAAAAAGTGCATCTTTGAAAAATGTGGTATCTGAGGGTGAGTGTTGTGTAGGTTGCAGGGGTACATAACTTTAAAATTCGGTGTACACCGATTGAATGATTGCACTGTGAAATCGCAATATGATTGCAGTGATTACCAGGTGACAACCGGGTAATTGGAATGATCTTTGAACACCGATTGCAGGAGTTGTGTACCCCTCGGTAGGAGGTATCTGAGAAGGGAAAACGGTGGTATCTGTAGAGGGACGATACGGTATTTGGGGAGAGGAAAGGAAAAGGTGGTATGTAGTAAAGTGGAGGTAAAAAGGTGAAATCTGCTGAAGGGGGAGGAAGACGGTGACGAGATATTTTTATAATATAGACGTGCAATCATATTATAACCTAAGCCTCACGCATTCTATCAATTTCAATTCTATACAACTCTATTGTATTCTATTTTATTATGTTTTATTATATTCTATTCTATACTAGTCAATTCGCATTCACCGTAGTGCAGGCACTGTTCTGCTCCTCTCCACTCTATCCTTTTCCTAATGTATTCTAAATGTATTTGTATCAATTGATTTATGTCCTACTTGATATTTAATGTGTTTATTTTTGGTCATTTATTTCATAATGTTTCGCTAATCTAAATCTATTTCTGACTTAGTCAATTCCAACCCTGGTACCTAAGGTGTAACTGGAAGCGAATTAAAGTTATTTCATATATCGTCGAATTTGTAATGTTTTGAATTAAACAATATCATTTTTGACTGCCTAAATTTTAATTTATTTGATGGTAAAAAATGTGTCCATTTTTACTGTGCCTAATTTTAGCAAATGCTTAAACACGTCTTTATTCTTTTGAGAATGGTAGAAACTGGAATCAATGTAATCCTGCTTAATGTCATTAGACGACCTTAAAGATTAAGTGAATTTGATTCCCCACATAAAGTATTAATTGTCAACAATGTAATTTAGAACAAATCCATTTAAAAGATAATTAATCGAAATTATTTTGAAGAATTTCAAATATCGACCAATTTGTAACGTTTTAAATAAAACCAATGTCGTTTTTGACCATTTTCGATGTCATTTGAATTTATTTCAGGATGAAACACTTAATCTCATATTCTATTACAACCTATCTCAACCATAAATTATGCCTTAACTTATTCTAAAGTTATCTAATATTCTTAATTTCAACTGTATTCGCCTTCTTTTTATCACACTTGATCATGTTCTCCTTTCTTTTTCTCTTTTAATTATGTCCCCTGCTAGAAATTTCTCATAGAACTTTCTTTCCGAAGCTTTCCATATCTTTCAGATCCTTTCCGCAATCTGCATCTGAAGTTCCATCCGAAACTGTAAAACCATTTTCTCCTAGAATTTTTCTCCTGGCATTTTTGCCAGTTTCTATCAAATTTTATCAGAAAACTAAATTATGTAATATTGTTATATAAATATTGCTTAATAGAAGTTGATATGTAATTATTATGTAATTTTAAATAAAATTCTGAAATAAAAATATATTGAAGGATTATAAGGTTAAAAATTATTTATTTAATAAATTTCGAAATTTAATAATTTTCTTAATTAAATATTCCTTTCAAACTTATGACTGTTTAATAATTTAAAATTAAATTTTTTCTTGAAAGAAAGATCGTCCCCTTTTCGCTCCACTGGGAATCGAACCACAGAACTTGTGATTTCCGGTCAGGTGCTTTTCCATTAAGCTATTAGAGATATCAGAATAAGAACCATCATTCAAGAAAATAACGTTAGTTTTTAGCTGAGTGTTAATGGTGCTTTTCCATTGAACTATTAGAGAGATCAGAATAAGAACCTTAAGGTTCGATTCTCAGTGGAGCGAAAAGGGAAAGATCTTTTTTCAAGAAAATATTTAATTTTAAATTTGAAAACATTATTTTTCATCTAGTCTGATTAAGGCGTTAAGCATTTTCTGTTATTAAGGATTCTTATCGTGATCGATATTGTGGATCTTCTGTCTCCATGGTTTTGCAGGTTTTATCTACTGTCGGTAAAGTACCATTCACTGATGATATAACAGATGAATTCTAAATAATTATTTGTACCACGACCACTTAGCGTCAGTATCCAATCGCACGTGCATTCTTAGACGTAATAATACTGTTGATAATACTCGAATCCAATTCTGATCCGCGTGACACATAATCGCAGATTTGAACCCCGTGTGGAAATAATTCATGGCGCTATACTGTTCCAGGCTAGACCGCCACGAGTCTATACTGACGCTACCTCGAGAAACTATGCTGGGACAGTGCGCATATGTAACGCTCCAATCGACTAGCCGCTATCTATACCAGCGGTACTGGCGCGTTCTAGTGAATCTAGTAAAATCTAGTAGATCTAGATGCGATCTAGATTGCAAATTTAATACTAATTTTTATAATTAAATCATTCCTGACATAAAAGCACTATGAGCTACATTGAGAATATTAACAAATTCCAGATTTCTGTCAGAATAATGAAATTTAGCTCGTATGTGCTTCTTTGGAAAAATGTTTCCAAATATTATTGATAAAAAAGAAAATGTTTTGGAACGAGGAGCCAACCTCAAAACTGAATTCTCATTTTACTCCATAAATACATACTAGAATTACATATTTTTTTAATCAATACAACCTATTCCTGCATTGATACAAGTTTTTATTTGGAGTAAAAAATTTATTTAATTTCAATAGCTTTTATGTGAGATGTTTTTTTTCAAATGCTGGGGTTATAATAAAGAAAACACCTTATACAAAAACTATTGTAATTAGCCAATGTTCTACTCCGAATAAATATTTAATTGAAAAGAGGACTAAGCTCTTATTATCTAGAAAATGTGTAATTCTATTATTTATGGAGTAAAATGAGAAAGTCCAGTTTTGAGTTTGGGTCTTGATTCCAATGCCCTTACGTCGAAAAAGAAGCTGGAAATCTTCAATGGTGAAAGTTGAGTGCTGTTGGTAGCACTGCATAATATTTTAGGTTAGGAAATATGTCACTTTAATGTACATGAGTACAATGTATAGTGCGTCAGAACAAGCGATACTTGAGGATAAATTAAATCAAGAAATCTGCACTATGAGACAGCACTGACAACATAGGCAACTTTATTTCTTCTATTGCCTTTGATTTGAGCACTGCAATAAATGTAATTTGTTATCTTTTATTCCTTAGTTTTTAAGTGACGCCTTCTTTTTCAAAGTCCAAAAAGAAGTACTTTCTAAAGCCAAGCTAGATTTTAGACGGAATTTTTATATTAATGTGATGTCAAATTCTGGCTAGCAACATTAGTGGGTCTACATAGAACTGCGTGATTGATTTTTTATCTAGTAGGTATAGATAGCGCCAAAAGAGCGCCAATCTAATTCGGCGTCAACAGACAGTCACGAATAATCCAGCACTGGCTCTAGAATAATTCCAGTCTTCCAGGAATTATTTCCACACGGGACGTTCCGTGTCAGCGTTCGATCATCCCGTTGAAAGCAGGGTGTTAGGCTGTGTTTTAAACTGTTTGGCACCCTGTGAGTTGCAAGAGTGCTTGAAAAACTTGGGATTCAAATTGCGCGCCCTGATCGGTCGTTATAGTTTGTAGAGCTCCGAATCGAAAGATCCAAGTATCGAAAAATGCCCTGGCCACCGTCTTGGCCTCCTCATCTTTTGAGGAGATTGCTTCGGGCCATCGCGAAGAACGATCGATGAGTGTTCCGCAGTATTTGAAACCATTTGGTTCAGACAAAGACCCTATTATGTCCATGTGGACGCGGTCGAAACGGCTTTCCAGTACAACGAACTGCACCCGTTTTAATTTTACGTGACGAGTGATTTTGGATTAATGACAATCTATACATTCCTTACACCACTTGGTAACGCCACGGTAAAGGTTGGGCCACACGTAACGTTGCCGAATCACTCGATCAGCGACTTTTGCGCTTGAATGCGCGGGATTGTGAAATAGGTCAAAAAGGTGCTTACAGAGCGATTTTGGTATTTACGGACGGATCGATTTACCGGTCATTTCGCAAAATATGGCCCCACAATATTTTTCTAATTTTTAGCGATGACTCGGGAGAATCATGGATACTTTTTAGCTCTTTATCGAGTTCTTGTTGCCCCGCAAGTTCGCTTAGATCGAATTCGATGGGCAACCGAATTAATTCAATTCGAGAAATCGAGTCAGCTACAACTTTCGCTTTTCCTAGAGTGAATTTATTGTTAGTCGTGAACTGCACTATGAACGAAAGTTCGTTTACCTGCCTAGGACAAGCTTTGTCAGATCGTTGCATGAAAGCATAAATCAACGATTTATGATCCGTGATAATGTCAAAACTTCTCCCCTCCACGAAATGCTTAAAGTACTTTGTCGCTTTGTACATGACAGTCAACTCCCGGCTATAAACACTGTATTTGAGCTGACAGGGTGAACATTTATTTGAAAAAAATTCGAATGGCCTTCAGTCGAAACATTGAAATTTTTTTTCCAGGACGGCATCCAGAGCGGCATCGGAGAGGTGGTTTTTAACCTAAACGAATGCCGCTTCGGCCTCAGGAGTCCACTTGATTTCCCATTTATTGTTTTTCTTAAAATTTCGCAAATATTCGTTAAGTGATTCTTGAATGCTGGCAGCATGTCGCAAATGACGACGGTAAAAATTAGCTAGACCCAAGAAACGACGTGCATCCACGACGATTTTCGGACGGCACCCCTCTGAATTTATCAAATGGCATAAGAAAACTAACTCGGTTTTTACCAATTCGCACTTTTCTGAATTTTTAGTTAGATTATCTTCCTTAAGTCTCTGTAAGACGGTCCTCTCGTATCCCTCGTGTTCTTCCGCCAAATTAGAAGCGATCAGAATATCGTCTATGTACGAGAACACAAAGTCTAGGTCACCTAGAGCGCGGTATATGTAGCGCTGAAAAGTCCGACCAGTTTTAGAAAGACCAAAGGTCATGTAGAGGAACTCGTACAGACCGAAAGGCGTTAATACAGCTGTTTTAGCAACATCTTCCGGAGCTACTGGAATTTGTTTATAAGATTTCCGAAGATCTAATTTAGAAAAAATGTTGAATATTTGGTACCGGATATTTGTCGGCAACGGCAGCCTCGTTTAACTTTCGATAATCCCCACAAACTCTTCAGCCAGCCTCTTTTTCTAAACTAAATGAATCGGATTAGCCGAAGGACTACTGGACGGTCTACATATACCTTGCTCGATCAGAAGTTGGAATTCAGCCTTTAGTGCTTTTAATTTTTTAGTGGACAAACGACGTAAACGTTCTGCGACTAGCGGACCTCTAGTGATCATGTGAAGATAAAAATATGTGATTTGACTTTTTAAATATTGTTCTAAACCCACAAACCCGGGAAATTCTGAAAGGACTTATGCGAAATTCGAACTTGGGTTTATAGAACTTATTGGTAAGAACGATACGGATACAGGCCGGGCAGTACGGGGAGCGAAAGAATTTGTTTTCTAATCGATTAATCTTTGATAGGTGAGATATGGCAGAAAATAGTAATGAGCGAGTTCGGCTCCGATGGCAGGGCTCTCAACATTTGCAAAAACGGAATTCCAAACGAGTGGTCGAAAACCGAGGGGCAATGTGCGGCAATCACTGCCGTAAGTGTTTGTTTGATTACCAGTTATCGTGTATGATTTAAAATCGCTCAAAATTCGTTTATTTTCAGTGGATTCCAGTATAACGGGCACTTCGATCCCTGTGTCAATTAAAAACGTCTGACCTATTGCACGATCAAAAACGTGGAGACGATGAGAAAAATTTCGACCCCCACATCCCGTCTTTGAGACAAAAGGTCGATCTACTACCCCTTTTTACTAGAGAACGCGTTGACTTGCCAGAAGCATGGCCTTTCAGCTGTACCGAGGCATGCATTGGCTTTGTTTCCAAATGTTTTTGGTTTTCAGTAAAGGCCGGATCTATCTTTGCTCTTGTTTCGATCCCGAGACCTATCAAAATTAAACCGAGCATTGCTCATTCGCTTTTTAATGTAATCAACTGAATTTTTTATTTTTGCTAACTCCGCGGTTAATTGGTCGATTTTTCTTAGCAGGTTCTGATCGGACTCTCGCGCGACGGTCATTGATACAGCATTTATGGATTTACCATGCGCGTGGATTCCGGGCGCTTTTCCACCTCAGGAACTTTTACTTCACCTGTAAATACTGTTATCGAAATGTATTGTGAACACTTCTTCAATGACTAACCAGGGCAATTTATCGAATCCATTCCCTTTTCGTGACAAACTGAAAGTTTTCGTATTTGTAGCTTCCATCGCCTCTCTTAGTATTATCACCGCAGTTTCTATGTCCTTTACAAAAACTTTAGAATCAAATTTCTCTTTAATAAACAAATTATAAACTAAGCACTGATCATGTATATATGATGTCCCGTAACCAATTTCTGCTTCTGTTTCATTTCAGGTTCAATGGTTTATTTATGAAATCAAATTTGAAATGAAATTCAGGATATTTTCATCTCTCATCTATACTTTATCTCGGCTAAACGAACTTTGTCAGAGGCATGGTGTGCAGCGCACATGGGTCGCACACTCTGAAAGGCATTATTTATACATAATATATAAGTAAGAAGCACATTTTAAAAATAATAATGTAAACTATTATCATTTTATTGAATTTAAAAAAATGATTAATAATTATTACAATTAAAGATTGAATTAATTAATATTGTGAAAATTGTTTTTTTAAAACAATTAAAATATTGTCGATTTTATAATAAGAATAAATCAGGAAATTAGTAAGAATTATTGAATGCAAGATTGTAAAATATTATTGTACAATGCATTTTATTTATTTTAAAAGTATAATTTCCAACTTTAATCGATTATACAAATAATTTCAATCAGCCACAAATATTCATTTAGCATTGCAATGATATTTTAAACTTTGTCAATTTTAATTTGCAATTATTATTAAATAAAAAAATGAAATTGTTGGTATAATTTCTACTTTAAATATTAATTTATTTTTGTAACTTCAATTTGTACGTTTAATTTCAAGTTTAATATTAAATTAAGTTTAAAATCTAATTTAAAATCAATTTTTGGACAATTTGTTAAGAAATGTAATAAATGTAACTTTAATTTTTAATCGTATTATATTTACTTTCATTATTTAGAAGCAGAAATAACAGAGTTATTTTAAAACCGCGCGCAATTGTTGAATAATATATGGCGCAGACGCCATCGGTCGAACGGTACTCGTCCGACACGTCGCTACTGTTACGACCAGCCCCCTGCCTCAACCGTGTATGTGTATGGAGTAGTAGTTTTCTTGCGATCCGGAGGGGAAATGTCGGTCAAACTAAGTCAACAGATGGCACCACAAAAAGTAGGTCTGTCTTTTTCATTGAATTGCATTAAAAAAAAGCAAAAATAATTTAAAGCTTGATAATTTATTTTGCTCAAACTATTGATCTTATTATTTGTTAAAGTTAAACAAAATTACTTATTGTTGAAATTATTAATGTAGCTAATGAAAAATTAATAATATTTAAGACCTCAATGACAAAAATATTTAAAACATATACATGATCAGAAGAATTAATGAAAAATATATTACTTATATCCAATATGAATAAAATAATAATTAGAATATGTAAGACTACAACTTAAGTTGCATAGTAAAGAATCTTTGTTCCTTTAAAATCTTAAAAATGTCAAGTTTTGAAGGAAATATTTTTAAAAAGTAGTGGTAATTGTGATTAAAATGTTTGAGGGAATCATTTGGAAAAAAGTCAATGACACGAATGATAAATGAGAAAACGGATTTAATATAATGTATATATTTATTTGAATTGAACCCAACATCATGTATACTAGGCAGTCTGATAAATCCCTGAAAAATGTAACACGGAGACGTTTTTTTGGCCAAAGTCGGTTTTATTTTTCAACATAATCTCCTTTTAGGTCGATACAGCGAGTCCAACGATTTTCTAACTTTTTGATACCGTCCGAAAAGTACTCGATCGGAAGGTCTCCAAAATACGCCTCAGTTTCAGCTATGAGCTCCTCATTTTAGTAAAAACGCTTACCAGTGAGCCATCTCTTCAGGTTAGGGAACAAGTAATAGTCGCTAGGGGCCAGGTCTGGTGAATACGGTGGCTGAGGAACCAATTCGAAGCTGATTTCATGCAATTTTGCTTGTGCCACTAAGCATGAATGAACAGGCACATTGTCGTGATGATAAAGCGGTTTTTTCTTCTTCAAATGCGGTCGTTTTTCGGTGATTTCGATTTTCAATCGGTCCAAT
>NC_046661.1:32893152-32899210 GCF_010883055.1 Belonocnema kinseyi | reverse complement strand
GTCACACGAATTCGTTTTTGGTCCACTGTGAGCAAACGCGGCACCCATTGCGCGCAGAGCTTCTTCATGCCCAAAACTGAATGCACGATATTGCCCACACGTGCCAATGATATGCCTACAACATTAGCTACCTCTCTCAATGTCACTTTGGGATCATTCAACATCATATCATGGATTTTTTCGACATTTTCTGGTGTAGTCACCTCTTTTGGGCGCCCAGATCGTTCAGCATCAACTGTGCTCGTACGGCCACAACGAAACTCGGTAAACCACTTATGAATCGTTCCAATTGACGGTGCAGAGTCCGGGTAATACTATCCAATTTGGCCTTGGTCTCGGATATCGTTTTCTTGCGAAGATAGTAGTGTTTGATCAAAACTCGAAACTCAGATTTTTCCATATTAAAAAAAACTCGGAGGTTAGTCGCTTCTGAATGCTGTAACTTGTAAATGCGTAAACATAAATGGCTGAAGTTTTGACAGGCGTCATTTGAAGGATGAAGCTCGACGAAAATGGTTCACATTAGTGAATACTAATGCCATATCTTAGAATTTTCAGGTACTTATCAGACTGCCTAGTACATTCATACAGTTCAATAATTTATTTGTTTCCTAATCTTGAAAGCTTTTTTCTCGCTGCATTCAGCCCCTAATAATTTTATTTAAAAATTATAATTTAAAGGAGATTTTAAATTAAATAGTTAATTATATTATTGCAACCCTCATTTCTAAAATAAACAGACTATAATCTATTAAAATCTATAAACAAATGTACTGTATTCATGGCTCACAGTTGGAGGAAATGCACTTTTTTCATTCAAAAATGTCCAAAGCCTTCAATTTTCTTGCGATTTTGAATTTTTCTATTTTAAATTAAAGATCATTAAATTCTATAGATCTTGACTCTCAGGAATTTTGTCTCCTCTATTTGTTTATTAATAATTTTTTCAGTCAAAGTATGAACAGAGTCTTATTATCGGTGAACAATTTTTTTTTCTAAAAGTTCTTCTTATTAATATAGGAATAACATTCAATAACAAAAATAATTAAAAAGTTTATAATAACCACTGTGATAAACAATTTTTGTGTCAAAATAAAAAAATTTAAGATTTTTCAAATTATAATTTCCTTCATTGGCCAGAACGACTTCAGGTATTTCTTAAAATAATAAATATTTAATAATATTTGATAAAATATAACAATTTAAAGTTTTGTAAACAAATTAGATAAAGAATTTAAAATTGTTTGCCCTTTCGCATAGAAAATTTTTTTTGCACTGGAAATGTTTTAAGCTATTGGACGAATAACTGCAAGTCACAAAAATATCAGAAGAGTTAACAGTAACCACTGTTATTAACAATTCTTGTTACAAAATATTTAAACTTAAGGTTTTATGAAATTTAAATTTTCTTTGATGGCCAAGTCGGTGGGTTATTGTCAAAAGATTTTGTATTGAGTGAATCTTAGCATGCAGTATTATGATTCATTTTCAATCTATTACGATTGAAAACCCGACTTTTTCCGAGTGATACTGCCAACATTGGGACATTTTTATGTAAATTGTTTATAAACATTCAAGTTGTTATATTCCACTAAATATGATCAAAGATACATTTTTTAGGAATATCCATAGCCATTGTAGCGATTAAAGAAAAGAAAATTTTTGATAGAACCTTACATTTTAATATTTTGTCACGAGAATTATTCATAACAATGGTTATTGTTAACTTCTCCCATATTTTTGTAACTAACAGTTATTCGCCCAACAGCTTAAAATATTTTCAGTGTAAAGAAAAAGTTTCTATGCGAAAGGACCAACATTTTGAATTTCTTTATCTAATGTATTTACAAAAATTTAAATTGTTATATTTTATCAAATATTATTAAATATTTATTGTTTCAGGGAATATCTGCAGTCTTCCTGGCGCTTGAAAGAAATAATAATTTGAAAAATCTCAAATTATAATATTTTGTCACAAGAATTGCTTATAACAATAGTTATTATAAACTTTTAAATTATTTTTGTTATTCCATGTAATTCCTACATTAATGTGAAGCACTTTTAGCACCAACAAATTTGACCGATTATAAGACTACTTTTTAATTTGTTTATCAAATTTTTTCCAACAAATAAATGGAATGATAAACAAATTATTTGTATTTTATGAATCCCTAAACATTAATTTTAGACAATATTAAGTTTTCCTGGTCAGTCATCAAAGAGTAAAAAATTGTTATGTAAAAAATTTCAGGTTTTCCATTCTTTAAGTAGAAAAATTATTAATAAACAAATAGAGAAGACAAAAGTTCGGAGCGTCAAGCTGAATGAAAAAAGTGAATTTCCTCCTACACTCCGTTATGAGTACGGTACGTTTGTTTATAGAGTTTAATAGTTTATAGTCTCTTCTTTTTAGAAATGAAGTTTGAAATAATAAAATTAACTATTTAATTTAAAATCTCCTTTAAATAAAAAATTTTTAATAAAATTATTAGGGGTTGAATACAGCGAGGAAAAAGCTTTCAAGATTAAGCAACAAATAAATGATTGCACTGTATAAATGTATATATGATATTCGGTTCAATTTAAATAAATATATACATTATATTAAATAATATTAAATCCACATTCTCATTTATTAGTCTTTTCATTAACTTTTTACCTAATTATTCCATCAATATACAGTATACGTCATATATTTTTATCAATTCTTCTGATCATGTATACGTTTTAAATATTTTTGTCATTGAGGTCTTTAATATTATTAATTTTTTCATTAGCTACATTATTAATTGAAAAATAATAATTTTGTTTAACTTTAGTAAATAACAAAATCAATAATATGAGAAAAATAAATCACAAAAATGCAAAGTTCGAACTGCTTTCAGAATGTATCTCAAAATTAAATTTTATTCATATTAAACTACATATTTTCATGACTTTTTCTTTTTTTAAATAATTAGTAATAGTTAGTCTTATTTTTTCATCTATTTTTTTGTTTATTTGCAAACAGCATCAAGTTTTCGATTATTTTTGCTTTTTCTTAATGCAATTCAATGAAAAAGACAGACCTACTTTTTGTGGCGCCAACTGTTCGATTAGTTTAACCGACAATTCCCCTACGGATCGTAAAAAACAGAAAAGTGAGGGCGATGTATGGGGCTGGTTACGACTTCCCATCCCGTTTCATTTGTTTTGCGAGTTTTTGACGTGACATGTTAATTTCTGTTCTACCTCATAATTTTTGTTATTATTCAAACCAAACATACCCTCTTTACCTTTGATAAGTTTCACACAATTTTTGAAAGTTTCAACGAAAAATATTTATGATTGTAAACACAAACTTGCTAATCTCGCAAGTATCACATCCTTAAGTTTTGTGATATTAAATATCACTACATATATATTTTAAGTATAGTTCATGACTACTGATTGAAAACTAAAATACATTAATATTCCTTGCTCCTATAAAAAAATACGTTCATGATAAATTACCTGCTCTTTATTTAAAAATGTAAATTCAAATATTATTTCTATAACCTCTAAAGATCGGTTACCCGGGAGTAAACGTTGAATTTAGAAAAATTAAGAATTTTTATTGATATGAATACGCGACTTTTCTCAGTCTAAAAATCCCCCAACGAGAACAGAAAAAGTGCAAATCCTATTCCTCTCAATCGTCTCAGTAAAATTTAACGAAAGAATTTATTTAACCTATTTATCATTATTAAATCTTTTTATAACTTATAAATTTGAAAAATATTTAAATTTTTAATTATTTATATTTTAATAATTTATCCAAACGTGTTAAAAAATGCATATAAGAAATCTACTTAAATGTGTGAATTAAAATAATTTTAACTCTTAAGAGGAATTAAATAATCTCAAAATAAAAAGACATTTGGGGAATAGAAGACATCTTTGTGAGGTGTATCTGTCGTTACAATTACAAGGAAGTAAATGTATTGAAAACACGTTCTCTTTTGGGGAATAGGAACCTATGCGGCGGCCGCTTGGACATAGAAATAAATTATAAATGACATTTTATGCAGATGGGAAAATCACGCACTCAAAATAATAGAATAATCTTCACTTTTACGCTGAAATCTGAAAATATTAATTTTTCTCTATGCAACGTTTATTACCGGGTAGTGGCAACGCACTCTCGTGTTAATTTTCAATAGCGATTGGTGTCTAATAGTTCTCATGTTGAGC
Organism: Belonocnema kinseyi; assembly: GCF_010883055.1. Taxonomy (NCBI): domain Eukaryota; kingdom Metazoa; phylum Arthropoda; class Insecta; order Hymenoptera; family Cynipidae; genus Belonocnema; species Belonocnema kinseyi. The sequence goes on along the minus strand of NC_046661.1, from coordinate 32,894,998 downwards.
GACAACCCCGCTTGTCGCTCGACTCATTCGCCGTATTACCAAATGCTGAAAGTATTCAGGGAAAATGTGTCCTGATCAAATTTAATTTGTGTGCTTGAAAATTTGGATAATATTTTAGACGATTCATACATGGTGAAACAATAGTGCTAAAATTAAGAAAGCAGTAAGTTCAGTGATATTACCTAATAGAAAAATATGTAGTAAATTTCCTTTTCTGATTTTCTTTCTCATTTAATAATAACATTGAGGAATAGCTATTTTATTATTTAATCGTGAATGTAGAAAAAAGAATTTCGTAAAACTTTTCAGAACTCTAAACTGTTCGAATTAAATTTTTGGATTTCAGTTCATATTAAAATTCAACTTTTAATTACTTTTTTAGTGAACGAACTCATAAAAGTTCTTTCAGAGAATTTTAATTTTCGTAATAGAATTTCAAGAAAATATTTTCGAACAGAACTTTCAAATTAGAATTGAACTTTTTACGAATAGGAATATAAAATTAAAAGTCATAATAGTCCATGAGGGTTAGATAAGGTACGGTTTGAACTTCAAAAAATTGGTTTATTCATGGGCGAAACTAGCATTCCTCATAATCCTTTATATTTATCAAATGTATTATCAACGCTTAAATACAGTTACTCTCCACATAAGTTTTAACTTTATTAATCTCAGTCAGCCGCGGACTGGGTACCCAGAGGCGCGGCCGGGAATACAATACTGGGAGCGACTCCTAAAAAGAGGTCATCGGAGAAAAAGAAAAACTGTTTCTAAGGACTATAACGTGAACGTATTAGATGTGTGTGAAACTTTAACCCCCCCCCCCTCCCCCCACTTAACAAAAACTTTTTGCATTTTTTTCGAAAACTCAAATTTTGATTACACAATAAAAATAATGAAAAATAAAGAATTCTGTTTGTTAATCTAAATTTTCAAGTCACAAGGCACCCAAAAATGAGCTCCAAATTCTTCATTAATCATTTTTTATGGTACGCGTTGTTTTTATTTTCGGCTTCGTTTCAATCTCAAAAAAGCATTTAAAATAAAAAATTGAATTTTTATAATAACAAAATAGTTCATTTATAGAAGGCAAACTCTTTAAATTATAAAAAAAGACAGTGAAAATATGTCTGCTTCAATACCCATGCATATAATGAATTGTAATAATATAAATTGATTGCGTCGATACATTTTTCAGGGTAGCTGAAAATAAAATTTAGAAATAAGAGAAAAAAATTAATTATTCATTATAAATAAAATATGTACTTTATTTTGCAATGACTAAATAAGCGGTCCCGGGCCGAGGTACAAAAATAGATGTAATATGCATTTAGTATAATAGTGTTGTACGTAATGTAGACAAGTTCGCCTTTTGGAAAAAATCGAATGCGAAGCACGAGATACGTGATGAGAATGTGTTCGTTAAAGCCGAAGGAGCTTTAACAAAAGATAATTTGCAATCACCAAATTACAGTTTTGTCGATGCTTTGACCTCAATTAAAAAAATTTTGTGTACAAATGTGGGGAAGTACAAAGACCGATCATGCAGCGTGAAGTAAATACATTATCGAGCGCGAAGCGCAAGAACCAAAAGTCGCGCAGCCTACACGCGCTGCAACTTGCGAGCAATAAGAATGTGCCCGCGCAGCAGGCAGATCGTTTTTCGTCTAAGAGTTCAACCAATTGTTAATTTTTTTCATGTTTCTTATTATTGTTCAAGAATGAAAAACTTGTCACACCATAGACTGCAAGTTTTCAAGTATTTTTGCCGCGAAGATTTAAGCCTTGATTTAAAGAAGTAATTCATGATAAGGGGCCATCCATATACCACGTGGACAATTTTTCA
>NC_046661.1:32884924-32893142 GCF_010883055.1 Belonocnema kinseyi | reverse complement strand
TATTTTATAAAAATATAGATATTATTAGTCTTCAAAATGTGCGGGAGGTCGCGACAATTCCATGGACGTCATTTGAGTACTCAATAAAATTTCAGATTCTTTTGTTTTCATATGTAAAAAGTTCGAAACTCGTTGACTAGCTAACAGCTGTTCGTGTATTTTGCAACAATTTATCGTTAAAGTGGTCCGAAATTCGACTGAAAAAACGTTATTTCAGTACTCTTCAAACCCACGGGGAATGATTGTTTGGATATTAAAAACTAACAATAAGTTTGACTGGTAGCTCCTTAGTGATGCCAAAGTTAACTAACAGACCATGAAACATGTCAAAAATTCGAGTGAAAAAACGTAATTTTAGTACTTTTGAAACCCATTGGGGATGATTTTTAGGTGCAAACAACTACCAAGAAGTTTGACTGACAGCTCCTGAGTGGTGCCAAAGTTGACTGGCAGGCTGTCAAACATGCCAAATATTCAAGTCAAGAGACGTGATTTTAGTACTCTTGAAACCCATTTTTGCGAGCTGTGAATTTGCATAAAAAGTGAGATTTTTGTAGTTTCTTTTTTTTATACACCTATTATTTTTATAGAAGTATCCTATAGATTAAAATTTTAGTTAATGAAAAGGACAAAACTTTCATCCGGTTACTGATTAAAATGTCAACTTTGGCACTAGTCAGGAGATGCCAGTCAAATTCTTTGTTAGTTGTTTGCACCAAAACAATCATTCTCGATGGGTTTGAAGAGTACTAAAATTACGCTTTTTCACATGAATTTTTGACATGTTTGACAGTTTCCCAGTTAACTTTGGCACCACTCAGGAGCTGCCAGTCAAACTTATTGTTAGTTTTTAGCATCCAAACAATCATTCCCCGTGGGTTTGAAGAGTACTAAAATGACGTTTTTTCACTCGAATTTTTTACATGATTGACAAGCTGCCAGTTAACTTTGGCACCATTTGGTCGTTGCCAGTCAAACTTATTATTAGTTTTTAGCATCCAAACAATCATTCCCCGTGCGTTTGAAGAGTACTAAAATTACGCTTTTTCACTCCAATTTTTCACATGTTTGACAGTCTGCCAGATAACTTTGGCACCACTCAGGAGCTGACAGTTAAACTTATTGTTAGTTTTCAGCATCTAAACAATCATTCCCCCTGGGTTTCAAGAGTACTAAAATGACGTTTTTTCATTCGAATTTTTGACGAGTCTAACGATAAATTGTTGCAAAAATACAACAACAGCTGTTAGCGAGTCAAAAAATTTCGAACTGTTGACTATGAAAACAAAAGAATCTGAAATTTTAGTGAGTACTAAAATGACGTCCAAAGAATTGTCGTGAAAAAACTAAAAATAAAAATTATATTGTGCGTGAGCACAATATGAAAATTGGAGTATACCTAGAGTATACCTTGTCTCATTTCAGTATATTTTTTCACAGATTTAGGGAAATGTGTGTCCATGTGGATTCTAGATCGACCCCCCCCCCCGGTCCCCCTCGTGGACAAGCGTGGAATTTTGCTATACCTCCCCCCTCCCCCTGTAAAGTGTCCACGTGGTATATGGATGGCCCCTGATGAGAATTGGCTCATTAGAACCAAAGGATTTTTAACTAAAGAGAATTCGCAATCGCTAAATTACAGTTTTCAATGCTCTGGCCTTTAATTTTAAAAGTGCGGTGCACAAATGTGGGGGAAATACAAGGACTGAGCGCAAAGCTCGAGATAAATATATTATCGCGCAAAGCGTCTCGGCCAACTGTCGCGCCTCCTGGGCGCGCTCAAAGGATACGATAAGTTAATAATATTAATTTAGAACAGATTTTTACCTATCATTTTAAATTTGCTACTAGATTTATATTTAATTAAATGGTTAATAAGGACTCATATTTAATTAAACTTTAAATAATAATATTTAATCATACAATAAACTAAAAAGTTTATAGACTGTACTCATGCTTAGAATTGAAACATTTTAATAAATTCAAAAGTGATGAACATAATAATAAACTTAAATTGAAATAATACAGTTTTAATAATTAGGTACAATTATTCATATTAGAATTACCAATATTATTGTAAGAACTGTAAATAATATATGCACTAAATTATTTATTATAATAAAATTTTTTGGTTGAAAAAACGATTAAAATAAATGCTTAATTCAATAATTAATTTTCAACTCCAAGTTGAAATTAAACATTTTTAAAGGAATGCTTAAAATTGTATACTTTTAAAGAAAATGACTTTGTTGTTGTTGAGGATGTATCATTTTAGTTGAAAATTCATTTCTTTGCTTAACAAAATGGTTTTTTAAAATATAAAATTAATTACTTTAGGTAAAGATATTTGTCTTTTTATTGTAACAATACCATAAAAGTTGTATATTTACCTGTTTGGTTAAATAATGAATTGTTTTGTTGAAAATTAATGTTTTTATTTGAGAATTGAGCTATTCAATTTTTTGTTGAAAATTTATCTTTTGAAGTATAACATTCTTCGATGTATTTGGGTAAAAATTCAAATATCCTGTTAAAAATTTGTTTCTTTTTTTGTTGAAAATATTAACTTTTTTAAACTGGAAACTCAACTATCCATTTATGGTGGAAAATTCCACATTTAAATTTCCCAGAGAGAAGGTTGTTATAAAATTCAACAGCTGCATTTACAACAGACCAATTTTCTACAAATTTCAACAGCGGAATTTTCAACGGTAAAGTTTTCTGCAAACCAACTGACTCATGTTCAACTAAACTACGGAAAATTCCGTTGCAAAACCATAAAATTTTTATGTTGCAAATTGTATTTCTCATTAGGGACATGGGGCCCCCCGCTGGCATGGCTGGACACAGCGCTCTCGCTCTGTAGTTACGTGAGGGTAAGTTGAACGGGCGATTTCCATTTGATCGCGGCCTAAATGCTCGTCTTACCCTCTCCACTCGACTTTTCCTCAAGTCCCTGACTGAGCGAGATTGCTGTGCCGGGCTTTGCCGGCAGGGGGGGGGGGGCTTTGTCCTAAAGAGACACAAAATTCCATACATGAAAATGTTATAGTTTTGCAATCAGCAAATTAAAAATGTTATATTCGGAATACAGGATACCTGTAAATAGGCAAAAAGATCATCTGCTATGCGATCCTTCTAAAAAGGAAGCATCGCACAGGAAAAACTCTATATTATCACTGCTATATATATTATTAATGTTAATATTATAATTATAAAATATAACATTCATTTTAATCAATAGCTGACTAAATTTTAATGGAAATAGTTAAACTTTTAATTAAAACAATTAGTTTTCTGAAAAAAAATTTGAATAAGAAGATGAATTTTCTTGTAGTTAAAAGAAAAAATCATTTTTAAACCAAAACAAACAAAAAAAATTTTGCAAAATTGTTAAATTTTCAGAAAAGAAATTTCTCAACTAATTTGATAAAGTGTCAACCAAAAAAAAAAAACTAAATTTTTAACAAAGCAGTTCCACTTTTAACCAGAAAAATTGAAAAAAATAGTTAGAATTCTTTGAAAGTGCTTTAAATTATTGAAATTAATTGAAAATTTCTTGAAATGTTTTAAAACATACTAAAATATTTAAAATCTTCTAAAATCTCTTAAAATTTTGCAAAGCTCTTGAAAATTCCTTGCAAATTTTAAGAATACCTTAAAATATTTTAAATCCTTTAAAATCACATAGTAAATAATGAAAATCAATTGAAAATTCCTTAGAATCTAGTAAAATGTCCTAAGATGTATCAAATCCTTTAAAATCTCATATTAAATTACTGTAATAAATTGAAAATTCCTTAAATCCTTTCAAAATACTCTCAAATATTTCGAAACCTTCAAAATCTTCTGAAAAATCTTGACATCTTTTAAAGATTTTTAAGGTAATTTGGAGTTTTTTTAAACAACCTTGATATAATTATTAAAATTCTTTGAAATTCCTTTAACTTTTAAAAGTGAATTAAAAATTCAGTGAAATCTTTTTAAACATCCTCAAATATTCAAAATCCTTAAAAATCTATTGAAATCTCTTCAATTTTTTTACAGCTCTTGAAAATTCCTTGAAATTTTGAAAATTCCCTGAAATATTTTAAATCCTTCAAAATATCATATTAAATTACTGTAATCAATGAAAATTCCTTGGAATCTTTTTAAATGCTCTCAAGTATTTTGAAACCTTCAAAATCTTTTGAAATGCCTTGGGCTTTTTTGTAGGATTTATAAATTACTTTGGAATTTTTTAAAAAAAGCCTTCTAAACATTTTTTAATTCTTTGAAATTCCTGTAAATAGTAAAAATAAATTTAAATTTCTTAGACATCTTTTAAAACATCCTCAAATATTTAAAATCCTTACAAATATTTTGAAATCTTTTGAAATTTTGTAAAACTTAATAATAATAAATCAATTAAATGCGTTCAAAATTTAAATCTATGTTTTTCAATTGGACAATCTATAAATAAAATTATTTGAGACTGAAATTTAGAAAATTTTTAAACATAAAAAATTTAACTATTTGTGGATTAGTTAAACTATTAAATTAAAGTTTTAATAGAAATTACTCGAGAAATTACTCGAGAAATTACTCTAGAATCAAACCGAAGGGCCTATGACAAAGCCACCGAACGCGTCCTCGGGTTGCGGATAGAGGGTCCCTGTACCAAGGGTTTCTGCTGAATATGGTTACAAAAATAAATAGGCAGTCGCGGACAATTGTCCAGGGGTAGTCCCGAAACAATTAACCCCCAAGCGGAGGTGTGAAAACCGTGCCGAAAGCTGAATGGCACCTAGGTGAGGTGTCTAGAACGGTGACTCTGGGATACCGGGCGACCTCTCAGACTACGCAGCCTTATCCTTGCATGCGGGGCTCTACAAGGATGGACGAACCCCTTTCCCTAGCTTCTCGTGGGAACAACAAAGACAACACCAAACATAGTTGTAGTAAGTGCGGTTCAAAACAACAGAACGCGCAGGGCTCCCGATAATGGGTCGGCCAACAGTGCCGACCAATCTAGAGTTGGGGGAGCCAACGAAAATGGATTCAATGCGATGGATCGGCGGGATCTCGTGACCTTTGGGTGGACAGAGCAACTGAATCACGACTTGCTAGACTGCTACAAACCATGCAAGATACCAAAAAAATGAATGTGCTAAAATTGCGCGCCCCGAAAAGACCTACAAATTTGTAATTAATCAATTTTCGATAGTACGCTTAGTTTTTGTTTTTAGACGTAAAACACAACATTAAAAATAAAAAAAAGAAAACATTTTTGGACAAACGACACAAGTGCGAACTAAAGTTAACAGACAAAAGTTGTTCGCATAAAAAGATCCATAAATTTATTGTTACCCAGTAGACTCAAGCCTTAAAGAACATCTTTAGAACGGCTTGAAAATGTCTTAAGTCAGTCTATATAACGTTCCATCAACATACAATGCTCCAGAGACGTTTTAAAGACGAAATTCGAACATAAAACGTTTTTAGATTACCCACTGGGTAATCGTTTTTAAATAGAACGAGTATATTTTCTTCCAATCGTAAACAATAAGATTAAAAATAAAAAAATTAAATTTTTGGAAAAAGGACAGAAAAAACGAAAGAGGACAATGAATACTATATAGGACCCTATATAGGTTCCTGTATTAGACCATATCCAGTTGCACAATAGTTTTTCTTTAAACGTAAAAAACAAGATAAAAAATTTGAAAAATTATAAAAACAAGAACATAGGAATTAGTATGATTCAATTTTTATGCATATTATGAATTTTAATGATATAAATTGATTGGAATGATGTATGTCTAAGCGTAGCTTAGAATGTAATTTAAAGCAAAATACGAAAGAAATATCAAAATAATCATGATAAATACAATTTGTGCTTTATTTACCAATACTTGAATAAGAAATCCTAGACAGTGTTACATAAAAAATGTATTATATTTGATATAAAAGTTTTGTGTATAATGTATAAAAGTTGACATTTTAGACAGAATCGAGTGCGTAGCACGAGATACGTGATGAGAATGTGTTCGTTAAAGCCGAAAGAGCTTTAAAAAAAGAGAGTTAACAATTAAAAAATTACAGATGTCACAAAATTATACTGGTGGATGTTTTGAGTCTTATTTTTAAAAGTTTTCCGCAAGAATGTGCGAAAATATTAGGACCGAGCGCGAAGCGCGACATAAATACATCATCGAGCGCAAAGCGCGAGAACCAACTGTCGCACGTCCTAAACATGCTCAACCTGGCGAGCGAAACGAGATCCGCGCATACCACGCGACATGCGCATGGCCGCGTGGCGGGCAGATTTTTTTAATATGTAAACATCCATTATGTTCACCAGTTTTATGTCTTATGCGTATTCAGCGTATTGCACAGAGAAAATATTTTGTGATTTTCTCAGCACAAAATGGGATTGACATTTAAGAAATTTAAAAAAAGGAATGAATTTTTCTTAAAACTGAAGATAATAACATTGATTTCGATATTGTGCTTCTGAAAACGTTCTTCAATTTTGCACGCACTTTTTTTATTTTATCAGGGGAAAAATAACGAAGCTACTATCGAAAATATTTTAAAGCTTCTTATTTATTCTTGATTTTTTCCACTTTTACGACGATTTCATTAAAAAAATTTAAATCTACTAATTTTTTTCTGTCAATATATTGAAAAAATTCAATTCCGCTAGTAATCAACTTTCGTAAATTATACTTAGTTTAAAATTCACTGAGTAATTCCACTCAGTGTGTACGATAATGACTGTATATAAGGAAAAACCTGAAAATCAGGGGATTTTATTGGCCCGGGAAAGTAAAGGATTTTGACAAAAATCTTCATAAACTCAGCCAATTTATATAAGAGGCATTAAATAACTGTCTAGGTTAATAAATTAGAATATTTTAATTTTAAATTGTCTTATTCCTCGTAAAAAAGATTCTATGTTAGAAGTATTATGAGATGAAGATTCAGGCATTTGAATAAATGGTTAGAAAAAATGAATTGTTGGACAGTATAAAGTTAGGGAAGTTTGAAAATGAAGAATAGGATTACCCTGATACCCTGCAACGACTGTACGTTAGCGTTAGTTCGCCTTTTTTTACATGGCAGGAAAAGGCAAAATTAGTTCGAAATTAATTTAATTTATATTATTTGTAATGACCATCGGTTTTATGCATAACATAATTAAAGCTTTATATCTTGTTAAATATGAGAGTAACAATAACGTGAATTAAATTTTTCAAATTTTTGTCTGAAGCTTTGAACTCAATAACTTCTAAAAGTTAAAAATTCTAAATTTTGTGGTTTATCTGCATTTTATTAAAAATTGTTAAATTGAAAAGTGTTAATACCTTCAATTTTTTACATGTAAATTTTATTGGCAATAAAAAATGTTTCAGAGCCGAGAAAAATCCGGAAAATGACCATGAATTTTTTTCTTTGATTAAAAGGGACACCTTGTTATTAAAATACTTAGTTTTTACGTAATTTTTGATATTTCTACAAAATAATTTTTAAATTAACAGTTTCAGTTTAAGATAAAATCTTCTTTAATTATTATTAAAATATATAGTTTTTATGAATTTTTTTTTACAATTCTACGAAAGAATATTTGAAAATCATAATATAGTTTTAGATAAAGATGAAATGTTTCATATTTTTCATTAAAATATGCCAATTATTATATAAGCAACAATAATATTAATACTATTAAATTAAACAACAATCAATTATTGCAACTACCAGAACAGTGACTCCATCCTCTGAAATCGTGTTTCGTTCCCACAAAATATCTTGTGTAAAAAAATGTGTCGCGCATGCCGCATTCGGGTCTTACAATAAAATTTTCTCTTAAGATGGCTTTTTGTCAGACTCATTTTCTTTACCTTCTTTCTTTACCACGCGCAGCTCCTGTGACACCTAACTGCCTAACTGTCTGAGGTTATAAAAGTAGATTTTATGAATACCCAAATTATTTAATTATTTATATCACAATTTTACGAATTTGTTGTTTTTTCTTTTATGGGATGCCAATTAATTATTTCTCACGCAGATTGCATACATAGCTGAAATCCTTGTCAATTGTTCATATTTCCCTACAGCTGAGCAGTTAAGCCAAGTAACAGTAATTAAAACCGGCTGAGGTCGAGTTGTGGCTCGGTTAATTATTTAGCAGTTTTTATCTGAGATGCATAGGAAATAAGTTATTTCCCCAAAACTA
>NC_046661.1:32877558-32884824 GCF_010883055.1 Belonocnema kinseyi | reverse complement strand
GTAAAATTGACTTCTTATCAACATACTTCCCAAACTTTTAGAGATAGAACATTCAATTTTTTGTCATTTTGCAGAAATTTTCAAGCACTTTAGTCCTTGTGAGTGTTTGGGGCATAGGATGAACCGGAATGAGGCAATTTTAAACAAACTGATTTTTTCCCACGTTTTTCACCATTTTTCAAAATTATTGAAGGGTTTCAATTACGCTAAAATGTTCAGCATATTAAGAAAAAGGTTACACGAAAACGGGATCAGTATTAAAATATTTGTCGTAAACTTGGCTAGTCATCCAGAGTTTGCGAGAATACTAGTCCATCCCCTTTTCCAACTATTCAATTTTTCAGGACGACTATACAGCCTACAAAAATTATATCTGCAAAATTAGTTCTTATATTCAAACAAATTTTTGCAAAGGAGTGTATAAAAATCATTCGATATAGAGCGAATTCTACAGGAAAAACTAAGTAATGATTTACCTTGAAGTTCTTTTGAATTATGTTAAATGTTTCCATATAGTTTATTTTCATGGGGGGGGGGGGGTAAAAATAATAATCACTATTCAGAACTTGATTATTCGTACAGATGAAATATCACTGAACTATTTTCACATAAATTCTCGCCTGCGAAGTTATAACTATAAATATGTGTGAAAAATCATTTTTCATAGCGCACCTTTTGAAACTTCGAGTTTCGATACCTGTCGAGTTTCGGTACGTGTGGAGCGGGCTGAAACACTGTATTTACATCCCTAGTAGGTAGATAGGGTCTACAGGTACCTCAACTCGAATTTTCAATAGATCTGCTATTAAAAATAATATGCATTGCTAGGAATGTAACACAAAAATCGCAACTCGTGTGAAATTCGATATTTAACCATTAAATGACACACTTCTAAATAATCACGTAGATGACACATTGAGGACCATTGGACCCCAACGAGAAAAGTGTGTATAATTCAAGGAGTTTTTAATATTTTTGTCTGAAATTCATTTTTAATACGTATACCTGAATAATTCTGGATTATGAACACGTAAAAGACCTAATAAAATTTTGTTGCTAATAGGATGAAAAAAAAAAATAAAAGGGAGACAATAGACATTTTTTGAAACCGACATTTGGTACCATATATGGGCCATCTATTAAGATGACGTCGGCCCAACCTTCGACATAAATTAATTTTTTTAAACTTTTTTTTCAAATTATTATTATATAATCTTTATTCTTTATCATTATTAAATATATCATTCGCACACACGGTTACTTACATTTACAATTGCATGCTTTAAAACAAAATTGATAAACGAATTATTTTTTGTAAAAATGTTTTCTACGATTTTCCATAATTTTACTTTTTTTAAGTTACATTGCGAAAAATTTCGATAAAAGCAACATGATGATTAAAATATTCTTCTTTTGATTATTATTGTTAAAATTACAAACTAATTTAATGAACAAATGCATTAGTCAGGAATTTTTCGACAGAACTTCTTTTTCCTATTTTAATGTTTTTTAATAAGAAACTTTATTATAATCTTAGCAAAATGCTTAATTTGTTGATTAATATTATGATTTTTTTAAAACAAATTTAATAAACAAATGCATTATTCGGGTATTTATCGGTAGTAACATTCTTTTTTTTTAATACCAGTCCTTTCAATTGGAAACTTTATGATAATTTAAGCAACACTTATAATAAGTTGATAAATATAATGGTATTTTCAAACAAATCTGATTAAAAAATTCATTAATCTGGCATTTGTGATTATAAAAATTCGTTTTTTCGATGTCAACTTTTTAATTAGAAACTTCATAATTTGCATTTGTCAACGGAAAAATGCTCGTTTTTGGATTTTCGACTCTTTTATTGAGATCTTTATAATAAATTCTACAACATTTATGATTAGTTGGTAATTTCATAATTTTTTAAAACAAATTTAACAAACAAACTTATTATTCGGGCATCTGTGGGCGGAAAAATAGTTTTTTTTTATGTCAGTCTTTTCAATTGGGAACTTCACGATAAATTCAGTAAAGTGCATATTGAGTTGACACATTCGATGACCTTTTAAACAAATTTAATAAATATGTGATAAATGCATTTGTTAATTAAATTTATTTATAATATTAACAATAATAATTTCACGAAGAAATTTCTTCACCATTAGATTGTTTGCATCCAAAGTTTTTGCAATATAACTTTAAAAAACGCAAACTTATGGAAAATCGCAGAAAACATTCTTTAAACAAATAATTTTTTTATAGCTAATTTGCTTGTCCATTATACAATATTGGAGCATCTTTAACTAATATAACTCTATAAAACTTAAGGAATTTTAACATAGAAAAAATGGTCATTTTGTTCGTCATATTTATTTAATTATAAAAAATTGAAAACCTGATTTAAAATTTTAAAAAGATGAATATGATTCTAATTTTAAAGTGTATAGGTTACTCACTTAAACATATTATTTTATAGGAAATTTAAAGTAATTAAATTTTGAATGCCTAGTTCTCGTATGCTTTTTAAAAGCAAGTAGTTGTAGTTTCTTTACAGATTAATTTGGAAAGAGGCTTGACAAGTTAAGAAGCTATACCTTGAAAGTATTCAGTGCTCAATGCTTTTTTGAAATTTCGCAGGATTTAAAATTGACTTTATTATGTATTAAAATAGATACATTTTGAATATGTAGCAGTATTCAATTAATTATTTTAAATGTTTCATTTCGACATTTTGAATTATAATATTATGTCACAAATTTAAAAAGTTTTTTTCATTTTTGTTAATGGTTTACTTTGAATATTTATAAATTTCTACGAGTAAGACATCAATTCGACCTCCCAATAATACGAGCAGATCAACTGTGGCCGAAAGCAGCTCTCTCGAAATAAAGTGGGTTAGGTGCACCCAATGTTACGGGCACATGTGACGTCGACGGACGGGCCAACTTTTAACCACAGTGCGGCCAACTCATCGACATATAGAAATGGACCGGTAACGCTTTGAGGAGAACTGAAATGGGCTCTAGAGAGAGAAAAAATATATGAGACATAGCCCTGCCTTTATCTATTTCAGGACTCTGTCAAGTGATTTGTTGGCCCCGGGTATTGTCTAAATATTCTGTACAGTTAATTAAAAAAAAAAAAGATCAACAATACATTACAAATTTGTAGTTATAATAAATTGAATTTTACAGAACATTCATGTAAAATAACCTGTTTCAGATAGATTATTTTAAAAACTTCGTAACCTTAAATTCTTCTTGAAATTGAATTGAAAATGCTACAATAAGAATCGTTTTGTGAGTTCAAAAATAATGTAAAAACTTTTTTGTTTTTGCTGTAACATTTTTTATTTTACTATATTCAATAACTTTACAACGAAAATATTCTCGACCAATCAGCTTTATCTAGAAAGAGATAGGTGTACGTCTCATATGTTTTTTCTCTCTCTAGAGCCCATTACCGTTCTCCCCATAGCATTACCGGTCCATTTCTATATGTCGATGGGCCAACTGCACTTTCACGGTCTTTTTGTAACAATCAATCGGAGTTTATCCGACGGTTTGCTTATACTCGGGCCAAGGTTAGACCGACCATCGGGTGCATCAAGGTGACTTATGACATCCGACTGCTGTATCCAGAATCCTGGGACTAGGTCCATCCTAATGAACAATTAGTACTGCTTAACAAGATGAACACGATTCTTCTCTTAGTCTTTGCAAAGCTCTTATTCCTGAAATCATCTAAAAAACAAAAAAACTTCATAACTAAAATACAAAATTCGAGAACCATATTTAATATATCGATTTAGTTATTATATGTGTTTAAAATTAATCATTATTGACTACAGAAGCGAATAGTTTCTAAAAGGATTTTTTCATTTAAAAGATTCTAGCAATTTTTAAATAATAACCATATAGATTATAACCTGCAGGTCGAAAAAAGAAAACCAACTTCTTCACAATTTTTTTGGAAAATATTGTTTCAATAAATTTAGGACTTATAGGTATGTCTTTGGAAGTTTTCACGAAATTATTTTATTTTTGTATATTTTTGCAAGAGCTGCAAGTTTTGGTTTGTTGGTTCGCTAACCCATTGCAGCTTTAAAATATGCTTATAACAATCCATATTTACTTTTTTGCACAAATTATCTGCAAAAACATAGTAATATTTTATTTTATTATATCAATACTTACTACAGAATAATTTCCGTCGTTATTACATATTTTAAAAATTATTTGAACGACCAATTTTCTTTTTCACTTCTCAAATACTTTTCAAATATTCGAAAAAATTACAAGCGTAGGTGCTAAGCTATTCTCAAGCCCCTGCGTAGGTTGAACTTATGACTTTCGGAACACTTTTCAGCAAATCCCCTGCAATCATCCTATTGGTCAAATAACTTACTCTGCAAATCTGCTACCCTGCTAATTTGTATCAAAGGGACTACGCCCTTGTTAGGTGAGCTAGAAGGCGAATACCTCATTTCGTTCTTTTAATTTATTTGTTTCTTGTGCTATAGCTTGTTTATGTACCACGGAATAACTATATTTTGGGTTATTTACGGATGTGTCATCTACGGTTCTAATTTGATGTTTCAAAACATTTATGCAATCTAATTTGTTTCCTTCCAAAAAGAATTAATAAGGAATTTTTCTTATACTTCTCAAAAGACTTTCTTTTTTCCCTTCATTTGAATTGGATAAATGAAGTTCTGGTAGTAATTTTTTAAATCTTTTAATAGGGGTATTTTCACGTTTTATCTTAGCAATGCATTTATTCGTGTTTTTGGAAGTATCTTTATAATTGGTTTTGTAAGTATTTTGGTTGTCTTCGTTAGCGTATTTGCTATTGTCTTCCTTCAGGTCTTTGTTCGAAATGTCCTTACTCGCAGATTTAGAAATAAATTCAACAGTCTCGAATTCTTGCAACTCCACGGGCATAACTGAGATCTCTCCATCCCAGGCAGTAGTATTAATGCAATAGGCTCGAATATTACCCTCTTTTACGGTTGCTAAAGATTTTCTCAAAAATATACCTGGACCTGTTGATGTTAAGGGCATATATCCTTTTGTCAAATCGGTTTTATTTACTGGTAAAGTTACTAATTGTTTGGTACGAGCTTTTAAAATAAGTGTGCTGCCCCTTTTGGGTAAAGTTTCAATTCCAAAACTGAATGAAAATTCACCTATGTGATTTTTTATTATTTCTGTTTATAGATCAATGACAGTCGAACAGGAAAGTCATTCCTTACATTCCGTCACAACTTCAACTTACGGGGAAATTATTTGGTACTATTTGAAAAGGACAATCATCCCATTAATATTTATGTTTACTTCTCCAGAGGTTTTCACCCCTTGACTGGTTATTCCAAATAAATGATATCTGGCATAAAAATTTACTGCTTTTCCTGTTTTTACTTTTTTTGTTTAATTAAGTTCAACTCTGCCCCTGTATCTACAACAAAACCACCTTTTGCATTTTTTATAATTGTACTTTTTAAGTTAAAACTTGGCGAGATTGCCTTTATAACTGTATTGAATGTTAATACCACCCGTCGAATCGATGCTGCATTTTTGAAGAGCTCACTAGCGCACCATTTAGTCGAATTCACTTCTCGTTTAAATTTTCATCTTTACATTTGCGATTCTAAACTATTTTATCTAATCTTTTAAAACATTTTTCAATTTTATGTCCAGTCTTTTTGCTATACCTACAGATTAATTTATTTCTACCTAAACTGTCATTACCCTTATTCTTTACTTTATTCGATCCTTCAGCCTTTCTACAGGTGTCCGAACTAAGCCATCTATAAATTCTAAGTCGCATTCTGCCGTTCTAGCTAAATAGATCGCTGGTTTGTTAAGTTTGGCACATTTGTCTAACCCAAATTTCATTCCTATTTCCTTAGTATGTTGGTCGACAATCCCTGGAGCTAGATGTAGTTGCTCTTTGTTTTTAGCATAGATCTTAAGATCGTCCATGCAAAATACATGAGTGATCTTGTAATTTTGATCTGCACGTTTGCCGCAAAAGTATACGTCTGAATGGCGAAGTGCTAGAGATAGTGGCAAATTATGTAAGGCAAAAGAGGAGTGGACTCATGGTGTCGTCCTGAAGGGCACCTCTCTGAAAGTTGAGCTTGTTAGTTGTCACACGATGTTTTCCAGATGAGATTGTAAATCTGGGTTTCCAAAGCGGCATCAATCTCTCTATACACTTCACGATTTCATATATAATTAAAAATTTGTCATAAGGACAACCGCAGGATTTCGCCGGGAGCGGGTGCTAATCTGAAAAATTGCACACGCTTCCAGCGAAATGGCGGTAAAATTTCAGCCATAACCACGTCTCACAACCGTGAGATAGGTGGTTACAGTCTGTAAAGGAATCAGTACGACGAACCAGCAAAAGCCTCGTGGACCCTAAGAACACGGAGCGACCCAAGGACAACCGCCTTCTGCATTTTTCCCGCAAGTGTTCTAGCATATTGTTGACACGCAGGGATGCTTTTTAGGCTATTAGCAAGTGAAAGCTTGGCACCTCCAAGAGCGCTGATAATAAGGACGTTAAGTTCAACAGAATATTCCGCGTACAATCGAGGTCTCGATACCTCTCTTTCTTTTCATTCTCCTTGGCTATGATGTTTTTGTCAGCTGTTGCCGAAAATTCGATAACGAACATGGTTCGCTTCTCGAAGTCAAGAAGAACCATGTCAGGCCTCGAGTGAGCAACAGAAACAGTTGTCGAGAATATAAAGTTCCAGTATATGCGGCACTTCCCATTCTCGACAAGTGACTCAATTTCCCTATGAGCATTTAGAGAAGCGATATTAAGGTGAATGCCGTAGGACTGACAGATATGGTAATAAAGCACTCTCAGTGCCGCATTGTGCCTTTGAATGTAGGTCGCTCCCGCGTGTGTTGAACAACTAGATAGTATGTGAGCTAAATGTTCGGGGTGAGCATGACACACCCTGCAGCTATCATCGGGAATGTCTTGGCTGAAAATGTGGCGACGGTATGTTAAGGCGGAAATGACATCGTCTTGGCATGCAAAAATGAAACGTTCTATACCAGACTTCAATCCGGGGATTTAAGGAAAGCAAACGTTAGTTCACAAGACATTGACTGATTCTTCACATTTCTGTGGAAGATACCGTGTATCCTCTTATCGAGGAGCTGTTCACGAAAGTTTTTCTCTTGTGCTTTCTTAATCTGGGCTTTCAGGAGTGAGTACTCGAGATAGATTAGATTTGATGCATTT
>NC_046661.1:32876276-32877458 GCF_010883055.1 Belonocnema kinseyi | reverse complement strand
GACCTGGCTTGTATACTATTTTGCATTCATATTCTTGGAGTTTGATTTTCCAACGAGCTAAGCGGGATCCCATCGTAGGGTCTTTTAAATTGTCTAACCATAGTAGTGCCTTGTGATCTGTAACTAACGTAAATTTTGTACCATACACGTAGGGTCGAAAATGTTTAACTGCAAATATGATAGCTAAAAGTTCCTTCTCTGTTGTTGTATAATTTATCTCTGCTTTATTCATGGTACGCGATGCATATGCAATAGGTAAATCTTTACCGATTTCACCCTGACTTAGTATGGCTCCTATAGCAAAATCAGACGCATCTGTAATAATTATGAATGGTTTGTCAAATTTTGGGTACTGCAATAATGGTTGTGTACTAAGAATATTTTTCAGATTACTAAAAGCTCTTTCGGCAGCATCGGACCAGACAAATGGCACATCTTTGTGCAATAATAATGTCAATGATTTTGAAATTGTAGCAAAATTTGGTATAAATTTCCGGTAGTAACCCGCTAGGCCTAAGAACTGTTTAACATTTTTACGTCCCTTAGGACGAGGGAACTTTCTCACAGCCTCAACTTTCTTTGGATCAGGTTTAACCCCATCTTCAGAAATTATGTGACCCAAATATCCAATTTCTTTACATAAGAACCTACATTTATCGGGTTGTAAAACAAGTTCGGCAGTCTTTAAACGCCCCAACAACTTCTCTAATTTTTCGTTATGTTCCTATACTGATTTCGCGTAAATAACTATGTCGTCCATGTATACAAAAAGTTCAACCCCTTGCATCCCTGATAAAACAATGTCCATTAATCTTTGAAATGTTGCAGGAGCTGACTTGAGCCCAAAACTCATTCTATTAAATTCGAGATGGTCAAAAACTGTGGAAAAAGTAGTTTTATGTCTGTCCGGTGGATCTATTTCGATCTGGTGAAATCCAGATGCAAGATCGAGCACGGTGAAGTACCGGGAACCACCCAGCTGATCCAATATAGACGTAATATTGGGCAGTGGGTAGGCATCCCCCACAGTCTTTTCGTTGAGGCACGATAGTCAATGACCATTCGCCACCTTTTATTTCTCTTAGAGTCCGGTTTTTTAGGAACTACCCATACCGGCGAGTTATAAGGCGAGCTAGAAGGCGATACCGCACCTTGGTCTTTCAACTTCTTTATTTCTTTAGC
>NC_046661.1:32867540-32876176 GCF_010883055.1 Belonocnema kinseyi | reverse complement strand
CCTGTAACAAGGGTTTCTGCTGAATATGGTTACAAAAATTAATGAGCAGTCGCGGACAATTGTTCAGGGGTGGTCCCAAAGAATTTAACCTCCAAGCGGAGGTGTAAAAACCGCGCCGAAAGCTGAACCCCTTTTCCTAGCTTCTTGTGAGAACAGCAATGACAACACAAAAAATAGTTGTAGTAAGTGCGGTTCAAAGCAATAGAACGCGCAGGACTCTCGACAATGTGTCGGCCAACAATTCCGACCACTCTAGAGCTGGGGGAGCCGATGAAGATAGAGTCAATACGATGGATCGGTGGAATCTCGGGACCTTCAGGTGGACGGAGCGACAAAATCATGACTTGCTAGAGTACTACGATGCGAGTGGAGCCCCTGAACGGTGTTACATGGCACGACTGCATGCTATATGGTGCGAGAAACACCCAGAGCTATCGCACTTTTCGCATCAACGTCTGCGAAACCATGCCGAACTACTCCAAAAAAGGGATCATGTAAGCAGACCGCTTACTCTACCACAGCCAGAACAAGCCGACAAAAGAGAAAGAGAAGCGACACTAGGACCAACCGCGGGCGGACATCCGATAGAAAAAGAGCGATGCTTTATGACCTGGAGAAATATTAACACCCAGGTTTCTCTCAAGGCTAAAGATCTGTCTGAAATGGATGACGAGCTGCGTGGACATTTTTCAGATGAATCCGAACTCTGGACTATCAATTGTTGCGTGTATAATGCAGCTAGAGCTTTGGCCGATGCGATCCGTAAAACTAAACCAACGATTGATCATAAGACCAAAAAAAGAATGCATCAACTCGCCACAAATATAGGCTGGGCGAGACAGTACGCGTGGACTCATTCAATGTGCGATTGGCTACATAGCAACTGCAAGGAATTTTACCGTCAAGGTTAGAAACTTAGCGCGCGAACTCCGGATCCCTTATCACATACTAAACAAGTCAAAGCTGCTGACCTTAAGGCAGCATATTGTTGAGAGTATATGGTTACTATCTGACGCTAAGAGAAGTCTAGAGCGGCGAGAAATGTGGGTCAAAGAAAACCAACAGTTTTTCTCTGACCCATCTAGACTCTTCCAAGACCCTTCAGTTACTTTGGACCACCCGCCCAAACCAGGGGAGGTCGAAGTGTTTTGGAGAGAAGTCTACGACGTGCAGCATAGATTGGACGAAGACTCAGAGAACATAAATATCTTTAAGGAGTTGTGTAATGTCCTCATTACATCTAAGGAACAATGCCCACCCATCACTACCGAGGAGGTGAAAAATGTATTAAGAGGTATGAAGAACTATTCTCCTGCGGGACCAGATGGCATCAAGACCTTCTTGTGGAAGAAGGTTCTTTCAACCCATTAGCACTTGGCACGTATTTTCATCTTATATGTAAAGTCGGAAGAGCCAATTCCCGAGTGGTTGGTGGAAGGGCGCACAGTACTCCTGCCGAAAATGGT
Source organism: Belonocnema kinseyi (assembly GCF_010883055.1). Classification (NCBI taxonomy): domain Eukaryota; kingdom Metazoa; phylum Arthropoda; class Insecta; order Hymenoptera; family Cynipidae; genus Belonocnema; species Belonocnema kinseyi. The sequence continues at coordinate 32,874,710 of NC_046661.1, read as the reverse complement.
CAACTTGGCTGCCCCGAAGAATTACAGGCCAATCACTTGCTTGAACACAATGTATAAGATATTCACAGCTATCCTAAATGATAGGATTTTTCGGGGAATCGGACATGTTTTGCAAGAAATGTATGAACAACACGGCTCAAAGAAAGGCGTAGCAGAATGTCGGGAGAAACTGCTCATTGATAAATGTATCTGCAAAGATGCAGCATCCTAACAGCGTGACCCATCGATGGCCTGGATTGATGACCGGAAAGCTTTCGATTCAACCTCCCATAGATTTATCATCTATCATTTGGAAAGCCTATAGGTTCATCCGCAAATCGTGAGATGCATAGAGAGATTGGTGCCCCTTTGGAAAACCAGGTTTACTATCTCACCTGGAAAAAATCGTGTGGCAACTAGCAAGGTCACCTTTCGGAGAGGTGTCTTTCAGGGCGACTTCATGAGCCAACTTCTTTTTTTCTCACATTATTGCAACTATCTCGAGCACTTCGCCATTTCGACGGGTACTTGTGCGAGAAACCTGCAGATCGAAAGTACAAGGTCACTCATGTATTTTACATGGATGATCTTAAGATCTATGCTAAAAACAGAGAGCAACTGCATCTAGCTGTGGGGATTGTCGAACGATATACTAAGGAAATTGGAATGGAATTTGGGTTAGACAAAAGCGCCAAGGTTTATTTGAAGCGGGGAAAACTTAATGGCATCCCTGAAGATCCTGAGCTCGTTGATAGAAGCGCCATACGACACCTTTGCGCTGGTGAGACTTATACATACCTGGGCGTGCCACAAAGCCGCATTCAGGATGTAACATCTATGAAGGATACTCTCCGAAGCAGATACAAACGTCTCATTCGGCTGAGTTGGTCTTCCGAACTGTCGGCGAAGAACAAAATATCTGCAACTAACATACTTGCCGTCCTGGTAGTAATTTATTTATTTGGAGTGGGTTCGTAGAAGATGAACGAGTTCAGATCCCTTGATATCGGGACACGAAAGGTGATACACATAAACCCTAGCATGCATCTCAAGTCTTATGTTCCGCGACTCTACATGTCACGTCGTTAAGGTGGTCGCGGAATATTGAGTATTAGATCTCTTCACAACACGATGATTCTGGTTGCAGCACATAGAGTCGCAAATGGAAGAGACTCTCTTCTTAAAATGGTCAGGAAGTACGCAGAAGTGGGCAAAAGAGCGTTTTTATAAAAAGCAGCAGAGGAGGCTGCTGAAACACTCGGACTTAACTTTAGTGTTAGGGGTGAGAAAAATGCATCAAATCTTATCTATCTCGAGTACCCACTCCTAAAGCCCGGATTAAGAAAGCACAGGAGAAAAACTTCTGTGAACAGCTCCTCGATAAGGCGATGCACAGCATCTTCCACAAAAGTGTGCAGGATCAGTCAATGTCGTGTGAACTGACTTTTGCTTTCCTTAAATCGCCCGAATTGAAGTCTGACACGAAGGGTAATTTTTTCTTGTCAACACGGTGTCGTTTCCACCCTAACATATCGTCGCCACATTTTGAGCCAAGACATTCCCACTGATAGCTGCAGGGCGTGCCATGCACACCCCAATCATCTATCACACATACTATCTAGTTGTCCTACTTATGCGGGAACGACATACATCCAAAAGCACAATGCGGCACTAAAAGTACTTTATTACCATCTCGGTCACTCTTACAGCGTTAACCTTAATATTGCTCCTCTAAATGCTCCTAGGGAAATAGAATAAATTGGCGAGAATGAGAAGTGCCGCATATACTGGAACTTTATATTCTTGACAATTGTTTCTGGTGTACACTCGAGGCCTTACGGAGTTCTCCTTGACTTCGAGATGCGAACCATGTTCGTTATCGAATTTTCGACGTCAACTGATAAGAACATCATACCTAAGGAGAATGAAAAGAAAGAGAAGTATAGTGACCTTCTAAGAAGCGACGATTGTACCCGGAATATGCTGAAACACTCGCAGGGTAAATGCAGAAGGCGGTCGTCCTTGGTTCGTCTGTGATCGTCGTATTGATACCGTCACAGACTGTAACCACTTATCTCATGGTCGTGAGACGTGGGTATGGCTGAAATTTTTACCACGATTTCGCTGGGATCAAGTGCAGTTTTTTTACAGATTAGCACCCGCTCCCGGCGAAATCTCGCGGTTGTCCTTATGACAAACTAGTACTATATATATGTCTTTGAGTTCGCAAAGCAATACAGTAATAAATGTTAATTAAAATTTCTTACCGTGATTGGAATCGCAACAGAAAAATATAAAGAGGAAAGCGACTCAGTACTTACGATGGTCTCGATGATGGCTGATATTATTTTTATCTAAACTTCACTTGCATTTAAAAAACTGTTTAGATACATTTTAAAACAATTTTACAATTGGAATAACAAAATCACTAACACTCGCGGATAAGCCTCTTCGGATACCTGTGTTCCCAGACTCCTGAAGAACATGTCCTCCGGTAGAAAAATTCCATTTCTTGTCTTTGGTCGTACCTTTTAACTGCACAATGCACCCTATGACTTCATGTCTAAAATCTCGTACAAAAACCTTGAGAGGGTGCCGCGGCTATCAGTCCTCTTCTTCCGGTAATCTGGATTTGCGATTCATCACTCTTCGTAACCCAAGTCGTCACACGTCTTCCTCTTGGTCTTTCCTATCTTCTCCCGCTTTTTAACCTTTTTCTTGACGACAGTAGTGGAAGGTGGGTTTGATAAATGAGAAATAACGGAGGCTTCTTTTCCTCTAGTCCAAACTTTTCAAAAATCCTCTGGTTATCTTGGGTGATTTTTAAAATTTTCGATACAACATTTTTTTTTTAATTTCGCCAGTGAATTTTCAAACTTAGCACTATCACGGACTTAATGCAGTTCTCACTCACTGTTTAAAAAAAACTGACTCAATTAGCTGTCTCATTTCCCAGTGCATTCCATTGCGGCGAGTTTGTGGAATCCCACTTCTGACACCATGTAACGAGCGGAACTCAATTTAGGCGCGAAAAGTTCAAATATTCAAATTATGATTCTAAGTGGTTATTAAAAAGTGTTAAATATGTATAAATTCTTAATTTGCGAGTTTCTTTTCGGAATTAAGAATTTGAAAAACTAACTCCAGCGATGAAATCCTTGCCTGAAAATCTTCCTAAATAAAAATAAGTAATTCATTTTAAGATTCTTTTAAGAAGCTACGATGTCGTCGCGTCCAAGCAGTCCTCAGCTTCCCCCTCACACTTCGATACATTATTTCATTACCCTAGAAATAGAAAATCTCAGAATATTTTCAGGCGAAATAGCATGGCTCGTTTCAGGCTATGCATTACCTATGTTATTCGTGACGTGCCGGGTGGGCAGAGTTATTTACAGTAGTTGACCGTCACCAAGCCGTTATATTCATTCCAAATTGAAACATTAAAAAAAAGTTTGATATCTGAAATAATCGAAACCCGTAGATTCCGAATTATTATGTTTTAGGCTGTTAACTCTGAAATTAAAAAAATCTATGACTATATTTTGATCTGAAAGCTTAACAAAGGACCCTTGTTTGTCGGATACTCTATACAGATAGCCTCTCTGCTTGTTATTTATGATCGAATTCTTATTTCAATTTCAGCCTCTCAGATTGTTATTTATGAAGGAATTCTCATTTTAATTTTGGTAAGGACATTTTAAAGCCTTCAGACCATTTAAATGAGCTACCTGGACCTTTAAAAATATCTACCTGAGTACATGCGGAGTATTTATCAGAGCTTCTGAGAGCCTGAGAATCTTCAGTATATTACTGCTTCAACTCCCTAATTCTAACCTCCTGAACCGAACAATGCAGTGCGTAATCAATAAGCCCTCTGTTCTCATGCAAAGCAATCGATCACGATAGATTCCAGGCGTCACTTTTTTTAAAACAGTTCTTTCATCGAGTCCTATATCAAAACCTAACCTTTCCAAGACACTTTTCAATTTGTTTTATTTTATTGCCCAAACGGTGACAATATGTTAACGGTGCGCATGTAAAATCCAAATTATACATCCTGCAGTCAAAATTTATTACCTCTTTCGCAAAATGAGCATGATGCTAATAACTAACCTTAAATATACATCCGTCCAAATCCATCATACTAATGTCAATATTTTATTAACAGATGGAATGATTTATCGGTAAAGATCTTTTTTCTTCATGCCGACTTGCCCGACTGTTGCTTTGCCGATCTCTTTCCTCGAAATTTATTTTATTCTCATTGGAAATATATTCGCTATTTATTTTATTTATTTTAAACTGTAAAACCACGCATTTTATGTCACCAATAGTGCTGTTCGTAGGGCAAGCATTTGAAGTGAAAAAACTGATTTTGTATAAAAAGGCGAATTTTCACAAAATATTAAAATTTGTAACCAAATATAAATTTTCTGCTAAATGGTTGAATTTTAGAGTCCAAAGTATGAATTTTCAATAAAACAGTGGAATTTAACAAAATGTAACAAAATGTAATAGATAAAGTTTTAATAACAAAAAGATTGTAATCAGAAATTAAAAACAGCTGGATTTATCCTACATAACCGAATTTTCAACCAAATAATTAAATTTTCTGTTAAATTGTTCAATTATAGAACTAAAAATATTAATTTTCTGCAGAACATTTAAATTTTTAATTAGAAAATTAATTTACTACCGAAAAAGATTAAATTGTAATCAGAATTTCACTATTTTTACTACCAAAGGTGCAATTTCTACAGTAAGAGATGATGTTTTTAACAAAAAATATTAATTATCAACAAAATAGTTCAACTTTTAATTTAGAAAAATCTTTAGTCAAGAAAAATAAATTTCAATCAATTTTTGAATTTTCAAGTCAAAAAGACGAATTTTAAACAAAGCAGTTAAATTTTGAAACAAGAAGTAGGACTTTTTAACAAAATGGTTTAATTTTATAGTAAACAATTTAATTTTAAACCAAAAAATAATTTTTTTTATTGAAAATACTATTTATACTATTTTTGGTCTTTTAAGTGATTTGGAGGCCTGCAGATTAATTAAATTCGACAAAAAAAACGACATGAATTCTTTGACTATAGCGTGTACACTATTTAAGTTATCAATTGAATGTTATTTTAAAAGATATAAAGAAATTCGATAGATTTCAAACAAATCCAAATGTTTCAAGTCATTTGTTTGAAATCCAAAGAATTTTAAGAGACTTGGTTCCAAGATGCATTATCAAATAATAGTTTGTTCTTAATATTGTAAACGTTCAGGGATGTGAACCGCGCGTATGTTTAGTGCTATTTTAAGCAAACGTGCCTGGCACATTACCGGACCGATGGGCGGCAGACAGCGTAACGGCGATAAACCGTCGTTTGGACGGTATGAATGAGTGGCAAACGGAAGTGCAGGCACAATGTATCGCCCTCTGCAATCGCGCGAGCAAACGCTCTTGGAGACCTTTATGCTATGACGGCCAAGGAACGATTTGCTTGCCATAGTTCGAATCAATGTCCTGAAAACTGAAATTCCTCTACGAACGGCAGATTCACCTATAATTTAGCATAATTCTCTGCGCGTCCTCCAACTCGCAAAATGCCCATCTCGACAAAATCAACACTACCAACAGAAGGTCGAAAATAGTTTTTGTTGCTAAACAATCGGTCCGTTTTTGCAAAAAAACTATTGAAAAAGATGTGCGAAACACTCTTCCGGAAGATCTAATAAAAAATTCGACTCCTCTGCTCACCGATAACGTCTGAAAGGCTAGAAAGCGTGTCTCGATTTTTCGTTCAAAGGATTTGCGTTCGCGAGTTTCACTTTTCCGAGACTCGAAGAAACTGAAAAAGTTTCTGAGCTTCCAAATCAAAATCAAAATAAAAGCATTTAAAAAAATATATATACATATACCTTTCATTTATGCACCTTAAACTAATATTTTTAAACATAATTATAATTATAATTATAATTATAATTATAATTAAAGGAACCTATTCATTGTCATTTCGAGCTTTCATATATCTGGCCGATAGCCGGCACGTTGGTCACCAAGCGGTCGGGAGGGCAATATTGCTAGCAAGTAATAAATTGGTGTTTTTTCTTTGTTGTATCAAGAAAAATATTGAATTTTCGTACAGTTTTTTAAAACGTACTTTTTCGGTATTTTTCCTAACCTGAAAATCTCAAACTGACATCCCCTTTTACGTCAGCAACGGAATTTTATAATTTAAATTGAAACAAATACAACAATTCACATGAATATTCCTTAATGTTAATGTCCATACTCATAGAAAATAATAAGTTATAGCTAAAAATATTAAATTAAAACTAAAAATACTATATTGTTACACTAGGCTCACTAATAAGCAGAAAAGTATCATTGAACTGCTTGCACTTCACTTTCGCCACAAAGCAAACTTTATAAAACTCACAAGCTTCGAAACTTTTATGTACTTTCATTTGTTCTACAGTGTAAAAACTGTGAAATTGAATAAAATATGACACTACCCAGATAACAATTCGTGCATTCTCGCTGCTAGGAACAGCACAGTCAGTGACGCAAATTCGCGGTTTCAGTTTGAATAAAAAGAAACTCAAATTTCAAAAGCGAGTCTTGAATTCAGAATTTAAGTATTATTTAGAAGAAAAGATTGGCAAGTAACAGTCGGGCAAATCGACATGGAAATGTTTGAAATGATAATCGTTTCTTGTAAACGAATAAATGTATACACTAGATTAAGCGCAATTTCTTGAAAGGAATATTAATGTAACTCAGCTATGATTATTTAGACATAGGATATAGCAGGTTTGATTGCAGGATATATAAATCTTATATTAGATATACAATTGGCGAAACTAGATCGTTAAAAAAGAACCGATTAGAGAGTTGTTTGATTTTGGTTGAGACGATTAATAAGACCTCCGAGAAGTCGGTTCTCCGAATGATAACATAAACAATGTGTGCGCCTGGACTTTATCTCAATAATCGGCCAAGCGTGAAGTCACGTACTTTCTTCCCATGAGAAGATGTATTATGAAATCGACGACGAATTAGACACTTTTCAGGGTAGGGATTTGTAGAGGAAGTAAAGCAGGCTAACCAGAGAAACCCACGAAAGAGAGGGGAGGCTGAGGACCGCTGTGACGGTATCGAAGCTTCCACGACGAAACAAAAAGACAGATTAA
>NC_046661.1:32865432-32867440 GCF_010883055.1 Belonocnema kinseyi | reverse complement strand
ATTTAGAAAGAGCCTGATTAAGCTGGTTCAAGGTTCGACGCTCAGCATAAGTAACTTTAAGGTGTTTCAAGAGATCCTCTAGTGAATTTACATCACGATCTGGAAGGGCATTGTACGCAGCTTCTACTACCCTAGAACGCACTACCAAAAATAAATGATTACGATCTTCGGCTGCAATAGAATTTCTCGCGAAAATGCAATCCTTTATAAAACGGCCCACTGACATGTTTTCTCCGTCAAATTTTGCTGGAATAAATGTGAGAGCGGTTTTGAAAGGAATTGGTTTCCCTGGTTCCTTATCCGGGAGCGCAAAGATACCGGAAATACTCGCACTCGAAGAAGGTTCTGAGCAAGAAAAGCTTGAAGTGTTTGAGCGGGTAGGGGCACGATAAACTGTTAATTGATTCCGTGCTGCGATTTCTGAATCTAAATTTTCCATATTTTTTCTTAAATTAACCTCCCTTTCTAAGTGAGTATCAACAACAGAATCAACTTGCTCTATTTCTTCCTCATACTCTAGGTCAAAATTATCCCTAATTGCTTGAGTGGAACCAGTGAGACGACCACGTGCGGTCCCCACTCCACGACTGCCAACTGACCGATAGCTAGTTGCACCTCGTCTCTGCCCTGTCCCTCGCGAACTTTGCCCTGATTGTGGACCTACAACCCTAGCATTACCAGCTTTCTCTGTGATTACCACAGCGCTTGCGCCTCGGCCACCCCTTGCAGCTTTGCTCCCTTTACTTCGCGTACGCATTTTGAATGGAATGTTTGTTGACTCAAATGTCAATAATTAGGTAAATATCACCTCAAAATAATAAATATAAATATAAATATTAATATTATTATTTTTTTCAGATTTTATAGAACAACTAGATTGCAAATTTTCGAAAAAATGTCTAACCCGAGATTGGCTTCGCAACAGAACAATATAAAAGGCAAATTGACTTACTACTTCTGATGGTCTCGATGATGGCTGACGTTTTACAATTTCAAAAATACACTTTAACATTTTCACCGATTTCACAAGAAAATAAAATCACCAACACTCGCGAATCAGCCTCTTCGGATGCCTAAATTCCAGACTCCTTCGTAAGATGTCCTTTTCCAGAAGATTGCCGATAAGCCTCGTCCTTGAAGGTCCTGTTCTTCTCCTTCTGTTTTATGTATATATATATATATATATATATAATTTTTCTTCTTCTTAGCCTGCAGTGATCTAGGGGGATGACTACGGGCCCCTTCAGATTACTGTCTGCGATCCCGGTACCTTTTGATTGTACCCTATGCCTCCAGGTCTAAAAACCCGTACAAAAACCTTGAGGGTGTGTCGCGGCTTTCATTCCTCTTCCTCCAATGATCCACATCACACGTCTTCTTCCGGTTCCCAAGTCGTCACACGTCTTCTTCGCGACCTTTCCTATCTTCTTCCGCTTTTTGACCTATTTCTTGACGACTGAAGTCGAAGATGGGTCGATAGATAGGAAATAACGGTCTTCTTCTTTCCTCTTGCCCAAAATGTCTTGAAAAAATGTCCTTTAAAAAATTTTCGAATATCCTTTTAAAATCTTTTATTTTTTATTTTCAAATATCCTTGGATAATTTTAAAAATGTCCTTAGTGAATTTGGAATGTCCTGGTGGGTAGTGAACTTCAGAATCCTTCTTCTTTTATACCTATCACTCACTAAAATTATCACTCACTCAACTTCGTTTATTTCACTCACTGTTTATACAGTTTCAAACACTTGTCTTTTTATTTTCAAGGGATTCCACCACGAAAAGTTTGTGGAATCCCACTTCTGACACCATGTAACAAGCCGACAGTCTTTTACCGCGCGAAAATTCAAATATTTTGGATTTAATAAGAGAATAATTAATAAACGTATGAAAAATAAGATTTCTATCATTTATAGGAATAAATTAACAGCAAGTCCGTTTCCACAATTAAGGGTTTGAAAACCCAACTCCAGCGATGAAATCTTCTTCTGAAAATCTTAACAAGTTATA
>NC_046661.1:32864145-32865332 GCF_010883055.1 Belonocnema kinseyi | reverse complement strand
GATGAGCAGGTTCTCCCGACATCCGGCTGCGCCTTTCTTTGAGCCTCGTTGTTCATACATTTCTTGCCACACAGGTTCAATTGCCCGAACAATCCTATCATTCAGGATAACTATGAATATCTTATACAGCGTGTTCAGACAAGTTATTGGCCTGTAGTTCTTCGGATCAGCTAAGTTGCCTATTTTCGGCAGGAGTATTGTGCGCCCTTCCACCAACCACTCTGGAATCGGCTCTTCCGACTTAGAATATGAGGTGAAAATACGGGCCAAATGCTGATGAGTTGAAGAAAACTTCTTCCACCAGAAGGTTTTGATACAATCTGGTCCCGGTGTCGAATAGTTCTTCATTCTTCTTAATACTTTTTTCACCTCCTCGGTAGTGATGGGTAGGCATTATTTATCAGGTGTTATGAGGGCGACACATAACTCCTTGAAGCTATTTATATTTTCTGAGTCTTCGTCCAGTCTATGCTGAACTTCGTAGACTTCTCTCCAAAATACTTCGACCTCCTCTGGTTTGGGTGGGTGTTCGACATTAACTGGAGGGTCTTGGACCACTCTCTTAGCGTCAGATAGTATCCGTATTCTCTCAACAATATGCTGCCTGATGGTCAGCAGCTTTGACTTGTTAAGTGTGTGATAACGGGTCCGGAGTTCGCGCGCGAACTTTCGCACCTTGGCGGTAAATTTCCTGCCAGATGTGATGTAGTCAATCACACACTAAATGCGGGACGCGTACTGTCTTGCCCAGCCTATCTTTATGGCAAGTTGATGCATTTGTCTTTTGGTCTTATGATCAGCCGTTGGTTTTGTTTTACGGTTCGCAACGGCCAAAGCTCTCGCTGCATTATACACACAATAATTGATAGCCCAGAGGTTGGATTCATCGGAAAAATGTGCCCGCTGTTGGTCTTAGTGTCGCCTCTCTTTCTTTGTTGCCGGCTTATTCTAGCTGTGGTAGAGTAGGCGTTCCGCTTACATAGACCCTTTTACGGAGTAGTTCAGCATGTTTTCGCAGACGTTGCTGTGAAAAGTGCGATAGCTGTGGGTGTTTCTCGCAACACAGAGCATGCAGCCGTGCCATATAACCCCGTTCACGGGCCACACTCGCATCGTAGTAGTCTAGCAAGTCGTGATTCAGTTGCTCCGTCCACCCAAAGGTCACGAGATCCCGCCGATCCATCGCA
>NC_046661.1:32861912-32864045 GCF_010883055.1 Belonocnema kinseyi | reverse complement strand
TAAATTATAGAAATCTTATTTTTCATACGTTTATTAATTATTCTCTTATTAAATCTAAAATATTTGAATTTTCGCGCGGTAAAAGACTGTCGGCTTGTTACAGCTTGTGTGGTAGAAGGGGAAGATCAGAAATTTAGGAACATCGCGGACATATAAATAACGAGTGAGTGATTATATTAATCACATCTTCAAATTATTTACATCTTCTGATTGAAACAAATGTACATTATTTTTATTTTTAAATTGGAAAAGAGACCGATCTGTTCGGAGTGGTACTTAAGTGTTGGGCTTACTGTCTCTGTTTAAATATTTTTTTCATTTAGAATTATGGGAAGAATAATTTACACAAGCAAACTATTTAATGTAATATGAAAAAACTCAATTCATGTTTGATCATGCGCTATTTTATGTTTTTTTTTTATATTGCATGGAACGATTTGTTTACGCAAATGATTCTTCCTGTAAATCTAAATTAAAAAATATATTAAAATCTGCATGGTACGGTAGGATGAGCGGTGTAGAGGGGTTGCAGGAATAGAGCTGTAGTTTGTTCTATCTTCACTAGGTGGCGCCACTTCGTTACTTTACAAGTTCATATTCTTTAACACGGGACTGCACGCAGTGTAGATGCTTTCGTCGAATATGAAAATTCGACGGAGATTGATATTGATCTTGCATTCGACACAAGAATATTAAATAGGTTATTATCCTTTGTGCGTGCAAAAAGGATCTTAAAATTGTTTATTTATAATAAAATGACTATGAACTACGGAAGGGGAACTATTTCTCGCAGAAACACTTGATATCTTGCAACTTAACATTTTATAGATCTAATTTTGTATTGATAAAAATAAAAACTTAACCTAAAAATGAAAATACTTTTATCTTTGACCTCGGATAATTGGATCCTCCTCAGTAATTGGTTCCGTTACGCTATTAAATATTTCATAATTTTCCATTTCTGAAATAAAACTTTCAAATTAAATCTTTTTCGTGCTTTATTTTATTATAAATAAACAATTTTAAGACCCTCTGCGCACGCACACTGAGTGCTTGCGTCATGTGCACATGCACGTACGTTAGACGACATACCTGTCATATGAGTCTCCATGGATGATGCATCTGCTTGCTGATCTGAACGCACGTCGTGCATAAAAATCACGGAGTAATAAAAAGGAGACAGATCTCCGTACATACGTTCTGTCTGCGGTAACTGTACATTTATTGTCAGACTTCCCAATGCTCACAAGGAATGGGACATGTGCACTGTGATTTTTTATCTCCTTTTCTCCCACGAGAAGCGTGCGAGTGAGTGCCAGTGCTTGACAACCACAATAACGGCAGAAATTCAGGTTATATCAATTTTTGGAAAGTCAAGTAAGCTTCACCGTTAGAATTTTGAAAAATAAAAATCTAGCGAAAAAATGGCGTGTTGTGTTCCAAAGAGTCAAACTTCCTATTGGAACAAAAGTACAAAAGGAACAACTATGTTTTCACCTACTCAATTGATAATATTTACAGGAACATAACCTCAGTTTTTAGTTGTCATTCAACACGGCATTCACTCGCTTATTACTTGCGGGAGAAAAAGAGATAGCAAATCACAGTACGCATGTCCCCCTCCTTGTGAGCATTGGGTTTAAACGCCAAGTCTGGCAATTGATGTACAGTTAGCGCAATCAAAGATATTAGGTCCTAGATGCGGCATGGGTCAGTGGTGGGGACGGCCGATATATATATATATCTAACTACATTTTCGACTATATCGAGGTGCTGCCCTCTTCAACTTTTCACCGTTTCTATGGCAACCGCGTTCTCCTAGCACGTCAGCGTGCGGGGTGGGGCCGGGGCGCACACCGAAAACTGTTGAATTCCAAATCGAACGTGATTTTCTGTTTCTCGTTCTCGCGTTCGCCTTCGCCATCACTATAGCAATCTTTGCTATAGTTGAGTCGGTTGTCTGGCTCTGTACGGCCTGTACGCTAAAAATGTTATGGAGACTGAATTACCTAATTATATTCAAATGAAAGAGATGTTATATTGAAAAAGGCTCAAATGAGTTTTTAAAAATATGTGATATCTCTAACGAGATATCACGTGCCTTTATTTCGTTGGTTACAGAGTAAAGTCAAG
>NC_046661.1:32860041-32861812 GCF_010883055.1 Belonocnema kinseyi | reverse complement strand
ATGTCAAAAATTCGAGTGAAAAAACGTCATTTTAGTACTCTTCAAACCCATTGAGGATGACTGTTTTGGTGCTAAAAACTAACAATAAGTTTGACTGGAAGCACCTAAGCGGTGCTAATGTTAACTGGAAAATTGTCAAACATGTCAAAAATTCGAGTGAAAAAACGTCATTTTAGTACTATTCAAACCCATTAAGGATGACTGTTTTGGTGATAAAAACTAACAATAAGTTTGGCTGGCAGTTGCTGAGAGGTGCCAAGGTTAACTGGGAAACTGTCAAATATGTCAAATATTCGAGTGGAAAAACGTCATTTTAGTACCCTTCAAACCCACTGAGGCTGATTGTTTTGGTGCTAAAAACTAACAATAAGTTTGACTGGCAGCTGCTGAGTGGTGCTAAAGTTAAGTGGGAAACTGTCAAACATGTCGAAAATTCGAGTGAAAAAACTTCATTTTAGTACTCTTCAAACCCATCGATGATGATTCTTTTGGTGCTAAAAACTTACAATAAGTTTGACTGCGAGCTGCTGAGTGGTGCCAAAGTTAACTGGTAAACTGTCGAACATGTCGAAAATTCGAGGGAAAAAACGTCATTTTAGTACTCTTCCAACCCATCGATAATGATTGTTTTGGTGCTAAAAACTAACAATAAGTTTGACTGGCAGCTGCTGAGTGGTGCCAAAGTTAAATGGGAAACTGTCGAAAATTTCGAAAATTCGAGTGAAAAAACGACATTTTAGTACTCTCCAAACCCATTGAGGATGCTTGTTTTGGTCAAGGAACTAACAAATAATTTGCCTGAGAGCTCCTGAGTGGTGCTAAATTTAACTGGGAAACTGTCAAACATGTCAAAAATTCCGGGGAAAAAACGTCATTTTAGTACTCTTCAAACCCATTGAGGATGATTGTTTTGGTGCTAAAGACTAACAATAAGTTTCACTGGCAGCTGCTGAGTGGTGCCAAAGTTAACTGGAAAACTGTCAAACATGTCAAATATTCGAGTGAAAAAACGTGGTTTATTACTCTTCAAACACATTGAGGAAGATTAATTTAGCGCAAACAACTAACCACGAATTTGACTGGCAGCTCCTGAGTGGTGCTAAAGTTAACTGGAAAATTGTCAAACATGTCAAAAATTCGAGGGAAAAAACGTCATTTTAGTACTCTTCAAAACCCATTGAGGATGATTGTTTTGGTGCTAAAAACTAACAATAAGCTTGACTGGCAGCTGCTGAATGGTGCCAAAGTTAACTGGGAAAATTTCAAACATGTCAAAAATTCCTGTGAAAAAACGTCAATTTAGTACTCTTCAAACTCATTGAGGAGGATTCTTTTGGTGCAAACAAATAACAAAGAATTTGTCTGGCAGCTCCCGAGTCGTGCTAAAGTTAACTGGGAAATTGTCAAACATGTCGAAAATGCGAGTGAAAAAACGTCATTTCAGTACTCTTTAAATCCATTGAGGATGATTGCTTTGGTGATAAAAGCTAACAATAAGTTTGACTGGCAGCTCCTGAGTGGTGCTAAAGTTAACTGGGAAATTGTCAAACATGTCAAAAATTCGAGTGAAAAAACGTCAGTTTAGTTCTCTTCAAACCCATTGAGAATGATTGTTTGGTGCAAATAACTAACGAAGGATTTAAATGGAAGCTCCTTAGCGGTGCTTAACTTAACGGGGAAACTGTCAAACATGTCGAAAATACGAGTGAAAAAACGTGATTTTAGTACTCTTCAAACCCGTTAAGGAGGATTATTTTGGTGAAAACAACTA
>NC_046661.1:32858731-32859941 GCF_010883055.1 Belonocnema kinseyi | reverse complement strand
CTGCTGAGTGGTGCCAAAGTTAACTGGGAAACTGTCAAACATGTCAAATATTCGAGTGAAAAAACGTCATTTTAGTACTCTTCAATCCCATTGAGGATGATTATTTTGATGCAAACAACTAACAAAGAATTTAACTGGCAGCTCTTTTGTGGTGCTAAAGTTAACTGGGAAACTGTCAAACATGTCAAAAATTCGAGGGAAAAAACGTCATTTTAGTAGTCTTCAAACCCATAGATGATGATTGTTTTGGTGCTTAAAACTAACAATAAGTTTGACTGGCAGCTGCTGAGTGGTGCCAAAGTTAACTGGGAAACTGTCGAACATGTCGAAAATTCGAGTGAAAATACGTCATTTTAGTACTCTCCAAACCCATTGATGATGAATGTTTTGGTGCTAAAAATTAACAACAAGTTTGATTGGCAGCTGCTGAGTGGTGCCAGAGTTAACTGGGAAACTGCCAAACATGTCGAAAATTCGAGTGAAAAAACTTCATGTTAGTACTCTTCAAACCCATTGAGGATGATTGTTTTGATGCAAACAACTAACAAAGAATTTAACTGGCAGCTCCTGTGTGGTGCTAAATTTAACTGGGAAACTGTCAAACATGCCAAAAATTCGAGGGAAAAAACGTCATTTTAGTACTCTTGAAACCCATCCATGATGATTGTTTTGGTGCTAAAAACTAACAAAAAGTTTGACTGGCAGCTGCTGAGTGGTGCCAAAATTAACTGGGAAACTATCAAACATGTCAAAAATTCGAGTGAATGGTCGTCGTTTTAGTACTCTTCAAACCCATTGATGATAACTGTTTTGGTGCTAAAAACTAACAACAAGTTTGATTGGCAGCTGCTGAGTGGTGCCATAGTTACCTGAGAAACTGTCAAACTTGCGAAAAATTCGTGTGAAAAAACGTCATTTTAGTACTCTTCAAACCCATTGAGGAGGATTATTTTGGTGCCAACAATTAACAAAGAATTTGACTAGCAGCTGCTAAGCGGTGCTATAGTTAACTGGGAAACTGTGAAACATGTCAAAAATTCGTGTGAAAAAATTTCATTTTAGTACTCTTCAAACCCACTGAGGATGACTGTTTTGGTGCTGAAAACTCACAATAAGTTTGACTAGAAGCTGCTGAGTGGTGCCAAAGTTAACTGGGAAACTGTGAAATATGTCAAATATTCGAGTGAAAAAACGTCATTTTAGTACTCTT
>NC_046661.1:32831667-32858631 GCF_010883055.1 Belonocnema kinseyi | reverse complement strand
GGTTTGAAGAGTACAAAAATGAAGTTTTTTCACTCGAATTTTCGACATGTTTGACAGTTTCCCAGTTAACTTTAGCACCACTCAGCAGCTGCCAGTCAAACTCATTGATAGTTTTTAGCACCAAAACAATCGTCCTCAGTGGGTTTGAAGAGTACTAAAATGACGTTTTTTCAATCGAATATTTGACATATTTGCCAGTTTCCCAGTTAACTTTGGCACCTCTCAGCAGCTGCCAGCCAAACTTATTGTTAGTTTTTATCACCAAACAGTCATCCTTAATGGGTTTGAAGAGTACTAAAATGACGTTTTTTCACTCGAATTTTTGACATGTTTGACAATTTTCCAGTTAACATTAGCATCGCTTAGGAGCTGCCAGTCAAACTTATTGATAGTTTTTAGCACCAAAACAATCGTCCTCAGCGGGTTTGAAGAGTACTAAAATGACGTTTTTTCACTCGAATATTTGACATATTTGACAGTTTCCCAGTTAACTTTAGCACCACTCAGCAGCTGCCAGTCAAACTTATTGTTAGTTTTTAGCACCAAAACAATCATCATCGATGTGTTTGAAGAGTACTAAAATGACGTTTTTTCCCTGGAACTTTTGACATGTTTGACCGTTTCCCAGTTAAATTTAGCACCACACAGGAGCTGCCAGTTAAATTCTTTGTTAGTTGTTTGCATCAAAACAATCATCCTCAATGGGTTTGAAGAGTACTAAAATGACGTTTTTTCAATCGAATATTTGACATATTTGACAGTTTCTCAGTTAACTTTGGCAACTCTCAGCAGCTGCCAACCAAACTTATTGTTAGTTTTTATAACCAAAACAGTCATCCTTAATGGGTTTGAAGAGTACTAAAATGACGTTTTTTCACTCGAATTTTTGACATGTTTGACAATTTTCCAGTTAACATTAGCACCGCTTAGGAGCTGCCAGTCAAACTTATTGTTAGTTTTAGCACTAAAACAGTCATCCTCAATGGGTTTGAAGAGTACTAAAATGACGTTTTTTCACTCGAATTTTTGACGTGTTTGATAGTATCCCAGTTAAGTTTTTATCACCAATCAGCAGCTACCATTCAAACTTATTGTTAGTTTTTAGCACCAAACCAATCATCCTCAATGGGTTTGAAGAGAACTAAAATGACGTTTTTCACTCGAATTTTTGACATGTTTGACAATTTCTCAGTTAACTTTGGCACCTCTCAGCTGCTGCCAGTCAAACTGATTGTTAGTTTTTAGCACTAAAACAGTCATCCTCAATGGGTTTGAAGAGTACTAAAATGACGTTTTTTCACTCGAATTTTCGACATATTTGACAGTTTCCCAGTTAAGTTTGGCACCACTCAGCAGCTGCCAATCAAACTTATTGCTAGTTTTTAGCACCAAAACAATCATCCTCAATGGGTTTGAAGGGAACTAAAATGACGTTTTTCACTCGCATTTTTGACATGCTTGACAATTTCTCAGTTAACTTTGGCACCTCTCAGCTGCTGCCAGTCAAACTTATTGTTAGTTTTTAGCACCAAAACAGTCATCATCAATGGGTTTGACGAGTACTAAAATGACGTTTTTTCACTCGAATTTTCGACATATTTGACAGTTTCCCAGTTAAGTTTGGCACCACTCAGCAGCTGCCAGTCAAACTTATTGTTAGTTTTTAGCACCGAAGCAGTCATCATCAATGGGTTTAAAGAGTACTAAAATGAAGTTTTTTCCCTCGAATTTTTTACATGTTTGACAGTTTCCCAGTTGACTTTGGCAACACTCAGCAGCTGCCAGTCAATCTTATTGTTAGTTTTTAGCACCAAAACAGTCATCATCAATGGGTTTGAAGAGTACTAAAATGACGTTTTTTCACTCGAATTTTCGACATATTTGACAGTTTCCCAGTTAAGTTTGGCACCACTCAGCAGCTGCCATTCAAACTTATTGCTAGTTTTTAGCACCAAAACAATCATCCTCAATGGGTTGAAGGGAACTAAAATGACGTTTTTCACTCGCATTTTTGACATGTTTGACAATTTCTCAGTTAACTTTGGCACCTCTCAGCTGCTGCCAGTCAAACTTATTGTTAGTTTTTAGCACTAAAACAGTCATCCTCAATGGGTTTGAAGAGTACTAAAATGACGTTTTTTCACTCGAATTTTTGACGCGTCTGATAGTATCCCAGTTAAGTTTGGCACCACTCAGCAGCTGCCAGTCAAACATACTGTTAGATTTTAGCACCAAAACAGTCATCATCAGTGGGTTTGAAGAGTACTAAAATGACGTTTTTTCACTCGAATATTCGACATATTTGACAGTTTCCCAGTTAACTTTGGCACCACTCAGCAGCTGCCAGTCAATCTTATTGTTAGTTTTTAGCACCAAAACAATCATCCTTAATGGGTTTGAAGAGTACTATAATGACGTTTTTTCACTCGAATATTTGACATGTTTGACAATTTCTCATTTAACTTTGGCACAACTCAGCAGCTGCCAGTAAAACGTATTGTTAGTTTTTAGCACCAAAACAGTCGTCATCAATGGGTTTGAAGAGTACTAAAATGACGTTTTTTCACTCGAATTTTTGGCATGTTTGACAGCTTTCCAGTTAGCTTTGACACCACTCAGCAGCTGCCAGCCAAATTATTGTCAGTTTTAAGCACCGAAGCAATCATCATCAATAGGTCTAAAGAGTACTAAAATGAAGTTTTTTCACTCGAATTTTTGACATGTTTGACAGTTTCCCAGTTGACTTTGGCAACACTCAGCAGCTGCCAGTCAAACTTATTGTTAGTTTTTATCACCAAAACGATCATCCTCAATGGGTTTGAAGAGTACTAAAATGACGTTTTTTCACTCGAATTTTTGACATGTTTGACAATTTCTCAGTTAACTTTAGCACCACTCAGGAACTGCCAGTCAAATTCTTTGTTAGTTGTGTTCCCCAAAATAATCCTCCATAAAGGGTTTGAGGAGTACTAAAATGACGTTTTTTCACTCGAATATTTGACATGTTTGACAGTTTCCCAGTTAACTTTGGCACCTCTCAGCAGCTGCCAGTCATATCCTTTGTTAGTTGTTTTCACCAAAATAATCCTCCTCAATGGGTTTGAAGAGTACTAAAATCACGTTTTTTCGCTCAAATTGTTGACACGTTTGACAGTTTTCCTGTTAACTTAAGCACCACTCAGGAGCTGCCAGTCAAACTTATTGTTATCTTTTAGCACCAAAGCAATCATCCTCAATGGGTTTAAAGAGTACTAAAGTGAAGTTTTTTCACTCGAATTTTTGACATGTTTGTCAGTTTCCCAGTTAACTTTGGCACCACTCAGCAGCTTCCAGTCAAAATTATTGTTAGTTTTTAGCACCAAAACAGTCATCCTCAATGGGTTTGAAGAGTACTAAAATGACGTTTTTTTACTCGAATTTTTGACATGTTTTACAACTTTCCAGTTAACCTTAGCACCGCTTAGGAGCTGCCAGTCAAATTCTTTGTTAGTTGTTGGCACCAAAATAATCCTGCTCAATGGGTTTGAAGAGTACTAAGATGACGTTTTCTCACACGAATTTTTGACATGTTTGATAGTTTTCCAGTTAACTGTGGCACCACTCAGCAGCTGCCAGTCAAACTTATTGTTAGTTTTTAGCACCAAAACAATCATCCTGAATGGGTTTGAAGAGTACTAAAATGACGTTTTTTTACTCGAATTTTTGACATGTTTGACAACTTTCCAGTTAACTTTAGCACCGCTTAGGAGCTGCCAGTCAAATTCTTTGTTAGTTGTTGGCACCAAAATAATCCTCCTCAATGGGTTTGAAGAGTACTAAGATGAGGTTTTTTCACTCGAATTTTTTACATGTTTGATAGTTTCCCAGTTAACTTTGGCACCACACAGCAGCTGCCAGTCAAACTTATTGTTAGTTTTTAGCACCAAAACAATCATCCTCAATGGGTTTGGAGAGTACTAAAATGACGTTTTTTCACTCGAATTTTTGACATGTTTGACAATTTCCCATTTAACTTTAGCACGACTCAGGAGCTGCCAGTCAAATTCTTTGTTAGTTGTTTGCACCAAAATAATCATCCTCAATGGGTTTGAAGAGTACTAAAATGACGTTTTTTCACATGAATTTTTGACATGTTTGACAGTTTCCCAGTTAGCTTTGGCACCACTCAGCAGCTGCAAGTCAAAGTTATTGTTAGTTTTTAGCACGAAAACAATTATCCTCAAAGGGTTTAAAGAGTACTAAAATGAAGTTTTTTCACACGAATTTTTGACATGTTTCACAGTTTCCCAGTTAACTTTAGCACCGCTTAGGAGCTGCCAGTTTAATTCTTTGTTAGTTGTTTGCATCAAGACAATCATCCTCAATGGGATTGAAGAGTACTAAAATGACGTTTTTTCGCTCGAATTTTCGACATGTTCGACAGTTTCCCAGTTAACTTTGGCACCACTCAGCAGCTGCCAGTCAAACTTATTGTTAGCTTTTAGCACCAAAACAGTCGTCCTCATTGGGTATGAAGAGTACTAAAATGACGTTATTTCACTCGAATTTTTGAAATGTTTGACAATTTCGCAGTTAACTTTAGCACCAGTCAGGAGCTGCCAGTCAAATTCTTTGTTAGTTGTCTTCACCAAAATAATCCTCCTTAGTGGGTTTCAAGAGTACTAAAATCACGTTTTTTCACTCAAATTGTTGACATGTTTGGCAGTTTTCCAGTTCAATTAAGCACCACTTAGGAACTGCCATATAAATTTTTTTTTTAGTTGTTTCCACCAAAACAATCATTCTCATTGGGTTTGAAGAGAACTAAAATGACGTTTTCCACTCGAATTTTTGTCATGTTTGACAATTTCCCAGTTAACTTTAGCACCACTCAGACGCTGCCAGTCAAATTCGTTGTTAGTTGTTTGCGCCAAATTAATCCTCCTCAATGGGTTTGAGGAGTACTAAAATGACGTTTTTTCACTCGAATTTTTCACAAGTTTGATAGTTTCCAAGTTAACTTTGGCACCATTCTGGAGCTGCCAGTCAAATTCTTTGTTAGTTGTTTGCACCAAAACAATCGTCCTCAATGGGTTTGAAGAGTACTAAAATGACGTTTTTTCACTCGAATATTTGACAAGTTTGACAGTTTCCCAGTTAACTTTGGCACAACTCAGGAGCTGCCAGTCAAATTTAATGTTAGTTTTTAGCACCAAAAGAATCATCATCTATGGGTTTGAAGAGTACTAAAATGAAGTTTTTTCACTCGAATATTTGACGTGTTTGACAATTTCCCAGTTAACTTTAGCACGACTCGGGAGCTGCCAATCAAATTCTTTGTTAGTTGCTTGCACCAAAATAATCCTCCTCAATGAGTTTGAAGAGTACCAAAATGACGTTCTTTACATGAATTTTGACATATTTGACAGTTTTCCAGTTAGCTTTGGCACCACTCTGCAGCTGCCAGTCAAACTTATTGTTAGTTTTTAGCACCGAATCAACCATCATCAATGGGTTTAAAGAGTACTAAAATGAAGTTTTTTCACTCGAATTTTTGACATGTTTGATAGTTTCCCAGTTAACTTTGGCACCAATCAGCAGCTGCCAGTCAAACTTGTTAGTTTTTAGCACCAAAACAATCATCCTCAATGGGTTTGAAGAGAACTAAAATGACGTTTTTCACTCGAATTTTTGAAATGTTTGACAATTTCCCAGTTATCTTTAGCACCACTCAGTAGCTGCCAGTCAAATTCGTCGTCAGTTGTTTGCGCTAAACTAATCTTCCTGAATGGGTTTGAAGAGTAATAAAATGACGTTTTTTCACTCGAATATTTGACATGTTTGACAGTTTCCCAGTTAACTTTGGCACCACTCAGCAGCTGCCAGTGAAACTTATTGTTAGTTTTTAGCACCGAAGCATTCATCATCAATGGGTTTAAAGAGTACTAAAATGAATTTTTTTCACTCGAATTTTTGACATGTTTGACAGTTTCCCAGTTAACTTTGGCAACACTCAGCTGCTGCCAGTCAAACTTATTGTTAGTTTTTAGCACCAAAACAATCATCCTCAATGGGTTTGAAGAGTACTAAAATGACGTTTTTTCCCCCGAATTTTTGACATGTTTGACAGTTTCCCCGTTAAATTTAGCACCACACAGGAGCTCCCAGGCAAATTCTTTGTTAGTTCCTTGACCAAAACAAGCATCCTCAATGGGTTTGGAGAGTACTAAAATGTCGTTTTTTCACTCGAATTTTTGACATGTTTGACATTTTACCAGCTAACTTTAGCACGACACAGAAGCTGCCAGTCGAATTCTTTGTTAGTTGTTTGCACCAAAATAATCCTCCTCAATGGGTTTGAAGAGTACTAAAATGACGTTTGTTCACACGAATTTTTGACATGTTTGACAGTTTCCCAGTTAACTTTGGCACCACTTAGCAGCTGCGAATCAAACATATTGTTAGTTTTTAGCACCAAAACAATCATCGTCGATGGGTTGGAAGAGTACTAAAATGACGTTTTTTCCCTCGAATTTTCGAAATGTTCGACAATTTCCCAGTTAACTTTGGCACCACTCAGCAGCTGCCAGTCAAACTTATTGTTAGTTTTTAGCACAAAAACAATCATCATCGATGGGTTTGAAGAGTACTAAAATGACTTTTTTTCTCTCGAATTTTTGACACGTTTGACAGATTCCCAGTTAACTTTGGCACCTCTCAGCAGCTGCCAGTTAAACTTATTGTAAGTTTTTAGCACCAAAACGATCATCTTCAATGGGCTTGAAGAGTACTAAAATGACGTTCTTTCACTCGAATTTTTGACATGTTTGACAGTTTTCCAGTTAACTTAAGCACCACTTAGAAGCTGCCAGTTAAATTCTTTGTTAGTTGTATGCAACAAAACAATCATACTCAATGGGTTTGAAGAGTACTAAAATGAAGTTTTTTCACTCGAATTTTCGACATGTTTGACAGTTTCCCAGTTAACTTTAGCACCACTCAGCAGCTGCCAGTCAAACTTATTGTTAGTTTTCAGCACCAAAACAATCGTCCTCAGTGGGTTTGAAGGGTACTAAAATGACGTTTTTTCACTCGAATATTTGACATATTTGACAGTTTCCCAGTTAACTTTGGCACCTCTCAGCAGCTGCCAGCCAAACTTATTGTTAGTTTTTATCACCAAAACAGTCATCCTTAATGGGTTTGAAGAGTACTAAAATGACGTTTTTTCACTCGAATATTTGACATATTTGACAGTTTCCCAGTAAACTTTGGCACCACTCAGCAGCTTCCAGTCAAACTTATTGTTAGTTTTTAGCACCAAAACAGTCATCCTCAATGGGTTTGATGAGTACTAAAATGACGTTTTTTCACTCGAATTTTTGACATGTTTCATAGTTTCCCAGTTAACTTTGGCACCAACCTGCAGCTGCCAGTCAAACTTATTGTTAGTTTTTAGCACCAAAACAATCATCCTCGATGGGTTTGAAGAGAACTAAAATGACGTTTTTTCCCTCGAATTTTTGACATGTTTGACAGTTTCACAGTTAACTTTAGCACCACAAAGGAGCTGCCAGTTAAATTCTTTGTTAGTTGTTTGCATCAAAACAATCATCCTCAATGTGATTGAAGAGTACTAAAATGACGACTATTCACTCGAATTTTTGACATGTTGGATAGTTTCCCAGTTAACTTTGGCACCACTCAGCAGCTGCCAGTCAAACTTATTGTTAGTTTTTAGCACCAAAACAATCATCCTCAATGGGTTTAAAGAGTACTAAAATGAAGTTTTTTCCCACGAATTTTTGACATGTTTCACAGTTTCCCAGTGAACTTTAGCACCGCTTAGGAGCTGCTAGTCAAATACTTCATTAAGTGTTGGCACCAAAATAATCCTCCTCACTGGGTTTGAAGAGTACTAAAATGACGTATTTTCACTCGAATTTTCGACATGTTCGACAGTTTCCCAGTCAACTTTGGCACCACTTAGCAGCTGCCTGTCATATTCTTTGTTAGTTGTTTTCACCAAAATAATCCTCCTTAATGTGATTGAAGAGTACTAAAATGACTTTTTTTCACTCGAATATTTGACATGTTTGACAGTTTCCCAGTTAACTTTGGCACCACTCAGCAGCTGCCAGGCATATTCTTTGTTAGTTGTTTTCACCAAAATAATCCTCCTTAATGGGTTTGAAGAGTACTAAAATCACGTTCTTTCACTCGAATTTTCGACATGTTTGACTGGTTCCCAGTTAACTCTGGCACCACTCAACAGCTGCCAGTCAAACTTATTGTTAGTTTCGAGCACCAAAACAATCGTCCTCAGTGGGTTTGAAGAGTACGAAAATGACGTTTTTTCACTCGAATATTTGACATATTTGACAGTTTCCCAGTTAACTTTGGCACCACTCAGCAGCTTCCAGTCAAACTTATTGTTAGTTTTTAGCACCAAAACAGTCACCCTCAATGGGTTTGAAGAGTACTAACTTGACGTTTTTTCACTCGAATTTTTGACATGTTTGACAATTTGCCAGTTAACTTTAGCACCGCTTAGGAGCTGCCAGTCAAATTCTTTGTTAGTTGTTGGCACCAAGATAATCCCCCTCAATGGGTTTGACGAGTACTAAAATGACGTCTTTTCACTCGAATTTTTGACATGTTTGAAAGTTTCCCAGTTAACTTTGGCCCCACTCAGCAGCTGCCAGTCAAACTTATTGTTAGTTTTTAGCACCAAAACGATCATCCTCAATGGGTTTGAAGAGTACTAAAATGGCGTTTTTCCACTCGAATTTTTGACATGTTTGACAATTTTCCAGTTAACTTTAGCACCGCTTAGGAGCTGCGAGTCAAATTCTTTGTTAGTTGTTGGCACCAAAATAATCCTCCTCAATGGGTTTAAAGAGTACTAAAATGACGACTATTCACTCGAATTTTTGACATGTTTGATAGTTTCCCAGTTAACTTTGGCACCACTCAGCAGCTGCCAGTCAAACTTATTGTTAGTTTTTAGCACCAAAACAATCATCCTCAATGGGTTTGGAGAGTACTAAAATGACGTTTTTTCACTCGAATTTTTGACATGTTTGACAGTTTCCCAGTTCATTTTAGCACCACAAAGGAGCTGCCAGTTAAATTCTTTGTTAGTTGTTTGCATCAAAACAATCATCCTCAATGGGATTGAAGAGTACTAAAATGACGACTATTCTCTCGAATTTTTGACATGTTTGATAGTTTCCCAGTTAACTTTGGCACCACTCAGCAGCTGCCAGTCAAACTTATTGTTAGTTTTTAGCACCAAAACAATCATCCTCAATGGGTTTAGAGAGTACTAAAATGACGTTTTTTCACATGAATTTTTAAAATGTTTGCCAGTTTCCCAGTTCACTTTAGCACCACAAAGGAGCTGCCAGTTAAATTCTTTGATAGTTGGTTGCATCAAGACAATCATCCTCAATGGGATTGAAGAGTACTAAAATGAAGTTTTTTCACTCGAATATTTGACATGTTTGACAGTTTCCCAGTTAACTTTCGCACCACTCAGCAGCTGCCAGTCATATTCTTTGTTAGTTGTTTTCACCAAAATAATCCTCCTAAACGGGTTTGAAGAGTACTAAAATCACGTTTTTTCACTCGAATTTTCGACATGTTTGACTGTTTCCCAGTTAACTTAAGCACCACTAAGGAGCTTCCATTTAAATCCTTTGTTAGTTATTTGCACCAAACAATCATCCTCAATGGATTTAAAGAGTACTGAAATGATGTTTTTTCACTCGAATTCTTGACATGTTTGACAGTTTCCCAGTTAACTTTAGCGCAGCATAGGAGCTGCTAGCCAAATTCTTTGTTAGTTGTTGGCACCAAAATAATCCTCCTCAATGGGTTTAAAGAGTACTAAAATGACGTTTTTTCACTCGAATTTTTGACATGTTTGATAGTTTCCCAGTTAACTTTGGCAGCAATCAGCAGCTGCCAGTCAAACTTATTGTTAGTTTTTAGCACCAAAACAATCATCCTCGATGGGTTTGAAGAGAACAAAAATGACGTTTTTCCCTCGAATTTTTGACATGTTTGACAGATTCCCAGTTAAATTTAGCACCACTCAGGAGAAGCCAGTTAAATTCTCTGTTAATTGTTTTCAACAAAATAATCCTCCTTAATGGGTTTCAAGAGTACTAAAATCACGTTTTTCCACTCAAATTGTTGACATCTTTGACAGTTTTCCAGTTAAATTAAGCACCACTTAGGAACTGCCATATAAATTCTTTGTTAGTTGTTTCCACCAAAACAATCATTCTCAATGGGTTTGAAGAGAACTAAAATGACGTTTTTCACTCGAATTTTTGACATGTTTGACAATTTCCCAGTTAACTTTAGCACCACTCAGGAGCTGCCAGTCAAATTCGTTGTTAGATGTTTGCGCCAAATTAATCCTCCTCAATGGGTTTGAAGAGTACTAAAATGACGTTTTCTCTCTCGAATTTTTCACAAGTTTGATAGTTTCCAAGTTAGCTTTGGCACCATTCCGTAGCTGCCAGTCAAATTCTTTGTTATTTGTTTGCACCAAAAGAATCCTCCTCAATGAGTTTGAAGAGTACTAAATTGACGTTTTTTCACACGATTTTTTCACATGTTTGACAGTTTTCCAATTAGCTTTGGCACCACTCAGCAGCTGCCAGTGAAACTTATTGTTAGTTTTTAGAACCGAAGCATTCATCATCAATGGGTTTAAAGAGTACTAAAATGAAGTTTTTTCACTCGAATTTTTGACATGTTTGACAGTTTGCCAGTTAACTTTGGCACCACTCAGCAGCTGCCAACCAAACTTGTTGTTAGTTTTTAGCACAAAAACAGTCATCATAAATGGGTATGAAGAGTACTAAAATGACGTATTTTCACTCGAATTTTCGACATGTTCGACAGTTTCCCAGTTAACTTTGGCACCACTCAGCAGCTGCCAGTCAAACTTATTGTTAGTTTTTAGCACAAAAACAATCATCATCTATGGGTTTGAAGAGTACTAAAATGACGTTTTATCCCTCGAATTTTTGACATGTTTGACAGTTTCCCAGTTAACTTTGGCACCACTCAGCAGCTGCCAGTCATATTCTTTGTTAGTTGTTTTCACCAAAATAATCCTCCTTAACGGGTTTGAAGAGTACTAAAATCACGTTCTTTCACTCGAATTTTCGACATGTTTCACTGTTTCCAAGTGAACTTAAGCACCACTAAGGAGCTTCCATTTAAATCCTTTGTTAGTTATTTGCACCAAAACAATCATTCTCAATGGGTTTGAAGAGAACTAAAATGACGTTTTTTCACTCGAATTTTTGACATGTTTGACAATTTCCCAGTTAACTTTAGCACCTCTCAGGAGCTGCCAGGCAAACTTATAGTTAGCTTTTAGCACCAAAGCAATCATCCTCAATGGATTTAAAGAGTACTGAAATGATGTTTTTTCACTCGAATTTTTGACATGTTTCATAGTTTCCCAGTTAACTTTGGCACCAACCTGCAGCTGCCAGTCAAACTTATTGTTAGTTTTTAGCACCAAAACAATCATCCTCGATGGGTTTGAAGAGAACTAAAATGACGTTTTTCCCTCGAATTTTTGACATGTTTTACAGATTCCCAGTTAAATTTAGCACCACTCAGGAGATGCCAGTTAAATTCTTTGTTAGTAGCTTTCACCAAAATAATCCTCCTCAACGGGTTTCAAGAGTACTAAATTGAAGTTTTTTACTCTAATTTTCGACATGTTTGACAGTTTCCCAGTTAACTTTGGCAACACTCAGCAGCTGCCAGTCAAACTCATTGTTAGTATTTAGCACCAAAACAATCATCATCTATGGGTTTGAAGAGTACTAAAATCACGTTTTTTCACTTGAATTGTCGACATGTTTGACTGTTTCC
Source organism: Belonocnema kinseyi (assembly GCF_010883055.1). NCBI lineage: Eukaryota > Metazoa > Arthropoda > Insecta > Hymenoptera > Cynipidae > Belonocnema > Belonocnema kinseyi. The sequence goes on along the minus strand of NC_046661.1, from coordinate 32,846,742 downwards.
CAGTTAACTTAAGCACCACTAAGGAGCTTCCATTTAAATCCTTTGTTGGTTATTTGCCCCAAAAAAATCATTCTCAATGGGTTTGAAGATAACTAAAATGACGTTTTTTCACTCGAATTTTTGACATGTTTGACAATTTCCCAGTTAACTTTAGCACCTCTCAGGAGCTGCCAGTCAAACTTATTGTTAGCTTTTAGCACCAAAGCAATCATCCCCAATGGATTCAAAGAGTACTGAAATGATGTTTTTTCACTCGAATTTTTGACATGTTTGACAGTTTCCCAGTTAACTTTAGCACAGCATAGGAGCTGCTAGTCAAATTCTTTGTTAGTTGTTGGCACCAAAATAATCCTCCTCAATGGGTTTAAAGAGTACTAAAATGAAGTTTTTTCACTCGAATTTTTGACATGTTTGATAGTTTCCCAGTTAAATTTTGCACCAATCAGCAGGTGCCAGTCAAACTTATTGTTAGTTTTGAGCACCAAATCAATCATCCTCTATGGGTTTGAAGAGAACTAAAATGACGTTTTTCCCTCGAATTTTTGACATGTTTGACAGATACCCAGTTAAATTTAGCACCACTCTGGAGATGCCAGTTAAATTCTTTGTTAGTTGCTTGCATCAAATCAATCATCCTCAACGGGTCTGAAGAGTACTAAATTGAAGTTTTTTCACTCTAATTTTCGACATGTTTGACAGTTTCCCAGTTAACTTTGGCAACACTCAGCAGCTGCCAGTCAAACTTATTGTTAGTTTTTAGCACCAAAACAATTGTCCTCAGTGGGTTTGAAGAATACTAAAATGACGTTTTTTCACTCGAATATTTGACATATTTGAAAATTTTCCTGTTTACTTTGGCACCTCTCAGCAGCTGCCAGACAAACTTATTGTTAGTTTTTAGCACCAAAATAATCCTCCTCAATCGGTTTGAAGAGAACTAAAATGACGTTTTTTCGCTCGAATTTTTGACATGTTTGAAAATTTCCCAGTTAACTTTGGCACCACTCAGCAGCTGCCAGTCAAACTTATTGTTAGTATTTAGCACCAAAACAATCATCATCGATGGGTTGGAAGAGTACTGAAATGACGTTTTTTCCCTCGAATTCTCGACATGTTCGACAGTTTCCCAGTTAACTTTGGCACCACTCAGCAGTTCCCAGTCAAACTTATTGTTAGTTTTTTGCACCAAAACAATCATCCTCAATGGGTTTGAAGAGTACTAAAATGACGTTTTTTCCCTCGAATTTTTGACATGTTTGACAGTTCCCCAGTTAACTTTAGCACCTCAAAGGAGCTGCCAGTTAAATCCTTTGTTAGTTGTTTGCACCAAAATAACCCTCCTCTATGAGTTTGAAGAGTACTGAAATGACGTCTTTTCACTCGAAATTTTGACATCTTTGACAATTTCGCAGTTAACTTTAGCACCAGTCAGGAGCTGCCATTCAAATTCTTTGTCAGTTGTTTTCACCAAAATAATCCTCCTTAGTGGATTTGAAGAGTACTAAAATCACGTTTTTTCACTCAAATTGTTGACATGTTTGGCAGTTTTCCAGTTAAATTAAGCACCACTTAGGAACTGCCATATAAATTCTTTGTTAGTTGCTTCCACCAAAACAATCATTCTCAATGGGTTTGAAGAGAACTAAAATGACGTTTTTCACTCGAATTTTTGTCAAGTTTGACAATTTCCCAGTTAACTTTAGCACCACTCAGGAGCTGCCAGTCAAATTCGTTGTTAGTTGTTTGCGCCAAATTAATCCTCCTCAATGGGTTTGAAGAGTACTAAAATGACGTTTTTTCACTCGAATTTTTCACAAGTTTGTTAGTTTCCAAGTTAACTTTGGCACCATTCAGGAGCTGCCAGTCAAATTCTTTGTTAGTTGTTTGCACCAAGACAATCGTACTCAGCGGGTTTGAAGAGTACTAAAATGACGTTTTTTCACTCGAATATTTGACATGTTTGACAGTTTCCCAGTTAACTTTGGCACATCTCAGCAGCTGCCAGTCAAATTTATTGTTAGTCTTTAGCACCAAAAGAATCATCCTCGATGGGTTTGAAGAATACTAAAATGACGTTTTTTCCCTCGAATTTTTGACATGTTTGACAATTTCCCAGTTTACTTTAGCACCACTCAGGAGCTGCCAGTCAAATTCGTTGTTAGTTGTTTGCACCAAAATAATCCTTCTCAATGAGTTTGAAGATTACTAAATTGACGTTTTTTCACACGAATTTTTGACATGTTTGACAGTTTTCCAGTTAGCTTTGGCACCCCTCAGCAGCTGCCAGTCAAACTTGTTGTTAGTATTCAGCACCAAAACAATCATCCTCAATGGGATTGAAGAGTACTAAAATGATGTTTTTTCACTTGAATGTTTGACATGCTTGACAATTTTCCAGTTAACTTTAGCACCGCTTAGAAGCTGCCAGTCAAATTCTTCGTTAGTTGTTGGCTCCAAAATAATCCTCCTCAATGGGTTTGAAGAGTACTAAAATGACGTTTTTCCACACGAATTGTTGACATGTTTGACAGTTTTCCAGTTAGCTTTGGCACCACTCAGCAGCTGCCAGTCAAACTTATTGTTAGTTTTTAGCACCAAAACAATCATCCTGAATGGGTTTGAAGAGAACTAAAATGATGTTTTTTCACTCGAATTTTTGACATGTTTGATAGTTTCCCAGTTAACTTTGACACCACTCAGCAGCTGCCTGTCAAACTTATTGTTAGTTTTTAGCACCAAAACAATCATCCTCAATGGGATTGAAGAGTACTAAAATGACGTTTTTTCACTCGAATGTTTGACATGCTTGACAATTTTCCAGTTAACTTTAGCACCGCTTAGGAGCTGCCAGTCAAATTTTTTGTTAGTTGTTGGCACCAAAATAATCCTCCTCAATGGGTTTGAATTGTACTAAAATGACGTTTTCTCACTCGAATTTTTGACAGGTTTGATAGTTTCCCAGTTGACCTTGGCACCTCTCAGCAGCTGCTAGACAATCTTATTGTTAGTTTTTAGCACCAAAACAATTATCCTCAATGGGATTGAAGAGTACTAAAATGACGTTTTTTCATTCGAATGTTTGACATGCTTGACAATTTTCTAGTTAACTTTAGCACCGCTCAGGAGCTGCCACTCAAATTCTTTGTTAGTTGTTGGCACCAAAATAATCCTCCTCAGTGGGTTTGAAGGGTACTAAAATGACGTTTTTTCACTGTAATTTTTGACATGTTTGATAGTTTCCCAGTTAACTTTGACACCACTCAGCAGCTGCCTGTCAAACTTATTGTTAGTTTTTAGCACCAAAACAATCACCCTCAATGGGTTTGAATTGTACTAAAATGACATTTATTCACTCGAATTTTTGACAGGTTTGATAGTTTCCCAGTTCACCCTGGCACCTCTCAGCAGCTGCTAGACAATCTTATTGTTAGTTTTTAGCACCAAAACAATCATCCTCGATGGGTTTGAAGAGTACTAAAATGACGTTTTTCACTCGCATTTTTGACATGTTTGACACTTTCTCAGTTAACTTTGGCACCTCTCAGCTGCTGCCAGTCAAACTTATAGTTAGTTTTTAGCACCAAAACAGTCATCATCAATGGGTTTGAAGAGTACTAAAATGACGTTTTTTCCCTCGAATTTTTGACATGTTTGACAGTTTCCCAGTTAACTTTAGCACCATTCAGGAGCTGCCTGTTAAATTCTTTGTTAGTTTTTAGCACCAAAACAATCATCCTCAATGGGTTTGAAGAGAAATAAAATGACGTTTTTCACTCGCATTTTTGACATGTTTGACAATTTCTCAGTTAACTTTGGCACCTCTCAGCTGCTGCCAGTCAAACTTATTGTTAGTTTTTAGCACTAAAACAGTCATCCTCAATGGGTTTGAAGAGTACTAAAATGACGTTTTTTCACTCGAATTTTTGACGTGTTTGATAGTATACCAGTTAAGTTTGGCACCAATCAGCAGCTACCATTCAAACTTATTGTTAGTTTTTAGCACCAAACCAATCATCCTCCATGGGTTTGAAGAGAATTAAAATGACGTTTTTCACTCGAATTTTTGACATGTTTGACAATTTCTCAGTTAACTTTGGCACCACTCAACAGCTGCCAGTGAAACATATTGTTAGTTTTTAGCACCAAAACAGTCATCATCAATGGGTTTGAAGAGTACTAAACTGACGTTTTTTGACTCGAATTTTCGAAATATTTGACAGTTTCCGAGCTAACTTTGGCACCAATCAGCAGCTGCCAGTCAAATTCTTTGTTAGTTGTTTGCACCAAAATAATCCTCCTCTATGAGTTTGAAGAGTACTAAAATGACGTTTTTTCACTCGAATTTTTGACATTTTTGACAGTTTCCCAGTTAACTTTAGCACCGCATAGGAGCTGCTAGTCAAATTCTTTGTTAGTTGTTGGCACCAAAATAATCCTCCTCAATGGGTTTAAAGAGTACTAAAATTACGTTATTTCAATCGAATTTTTGATGTGTTTGATAGTTTCCCAGTTAACTTTGGCACCAATCAGCAACTGCCATACAAACTTATTTTTAGTATTTAGCACCAAAACAATCATCCTCAATTGGTTTGAAGAGAACTAAAATGACGTTTTTTCACTCGAATATTTGACATATTTGACAGTTTTCCAGTTAACTTTGGCACCTCTCAGCTGCTGCCAGTCAAACTTATTGTTAGTCTTTAACACCAAAACAGTCATCCTCAATGGGTTTGAAGAGAAATAAAATGACGTCTTTCACTCGCATTTTTGACATGTTTGACAATTTCTCAGTTAACTTTGGCACCTCTCAGCTGCTGCCAGTCAAACTTATTGTTAGTTTTTAGCACCAAAACAGTCATCATCAATGGGTTTGAAGAGTACGAAAAGGACGTTTTTTCACTCGAATTTTCGACATGTATGACAGTTTCCCAGATAACCTTGGCACCACTGAGCTGCTGCCAGTCAAACTTATTGTTAATTTTTAGCACCAAAGCAATCGTCCTCAGTGGGTTTGAAAAGTACTACAATGACGTTTTTTCACCCGAATTTTTGACATGTTTGACAGTTTTCCAATTAGCTTTGGCACCACTCAGCAGCTGCCATTCAAACTTATTGTTAGTTTTTAGCACCAAACCAATTATCCTCAATCGGTTTGAAGAGAACTAAAATGACGTTTTTCACTCTAATTTTTGACATGTTTGACAATTTCTCAGTTAACTTTGGCACCACTCAACAGCTGCCGGTCAAACATATTGTTAGTTTTTAGCACCAAAACAGTCATCATCAATGGGTTTGAAGAGTACTAAAATGACGTTTTTTGACTCGAATTTTCGACATATTTGACAGTTTCCCAGTTAACTTTGGCACCACTCAGCAGCTGCCAGTTAAATTCTTTGTTAGTTGTTTGCATCAAAACAATCATCATCAATGTGTTTGATGAGTACCAAAATGACGACTCGGGAGCTGCCAGTCAAATTCTTTGTTAGTTGTTTGCACCAAAATAATCCTCCTCTATGAGTTTGAAGAGTACTAAAATGACGTTTTTTCACTCGAATTTTTGACATGTTTGACAGTTTCCCAGTTAACTTTAGCACCGCATAGGAGCTGCTAGTCAAATTCTTTGTTAGTTGTTGGCACCAAAATAATCCTCCTCAATGGGTTTAAAGAGTACTAAAATGACGTTTTTTCACTCGAATTTTTGACGTGTTTGATAGTTTCCCAGTTATCTTTGGCACCAATCAGCAGCTGCCATTCAAACTTATTGTTAGTTTTTAGCACCAAAACAATCATCCTCAATGGGTTTGAAGAGAACTAAAATGACGTTTTTCACTCGAATTTTTGACATGTTGGACAATTTCTCAGTTAACTTTGGCACCACTCAGCAGCTGCCGGTCAAACATATTGTTAGTTTTCAGCACCAAAACAGTCATCATCAATGGGTTTTAAGAGTACGAAAAGGACGTTTTTTCACACGAATTTTCGAGATATTTGACAGTTTCCCAGTTAACTTTGGCACCATTCAGCAGCTGCCAGTTAAATTCTTTGTTAGTTGTTTACATCAAAACAATCATCATCCATGTGTTTGATGAGTACCAAAATAAAGTTTTTTCACTCGAATTTTCGACATGTATGACAGTTTGCCAGTTAACCTTGGCACCACTGAGCTGCTGCCAGTCAAACTTATTGTTAATTTTTAGCACCAAAACAATCGTCCTCAGTGGGTTTGAAAAGTACTACAATGACGTTTTTTCACACGAATTTTTGACATGTTTGACAGTTTTCCAATTAGCTTTGGCACCACTCAGCAGCTGCCAGTTAAACTTATTGTTAGTTTTTAGCACCAAAACAGTCATCCTCAATGGGTTTGATGAGTACTAAAATGACGTTTTTTCACTCGAATTTTTGACTTGTTTGACAATTTCCCAGTTAACCTTAGCACGACTCGGGAGCTGCCAGTCAAATTCTTTGTTAGTTGTTTGCACCAAAATAATCCTCCTCTATGAGTTTGAAGAGTACTAAAATGACGTTTTTTCACACGAATTTTTGACATGTTTGACAGTTTTCCAGTTAGCTTTGGCACCACTCAGCAGCTGCCAGTCAAACTTATTGTTAGTTTTTAGCACCGAAGCAATCATCATCAATGGGTTTAAAGAGTATTAAATGAAGTTTTTTCACTCGAATTTTTGACATGTTTGACAGTTTCCCAGTTAACTTTGGCAACACTCAGGAGATTCCATTTAAATTCTTTGTTAGTTGTTTGCACCGAAACAATCATTCTCAATGGGTTTAAAGAGAACTAAAATGACGTTTATTCACTCGAATTTTTGACATGTTTGACAATTTCCCAGTTAACTTTAGCACGACTCGGGAGCTGCCAGTCAAATACTTTGTTAGTTGTTTGCTCCAAAATAATCCTCCTCCATGAGTTTGAAGAGTACTAAAATGACGTTTTTTCACTCGAATTTTTGACATGTTTGACAGTTTCCCAGTTAACTTTAGCACCATTCAGGAGATGCCAGTCAAACTTATTGCTAGTTTTTAGCACCGAAGCAGTCATCATCAATGGGTTTAAAGAGTACTAAAATGAAGTTTTCTCCCTCGAATTTTTGACATGTTTGACAGTTTCCCAGTTGGCTTTGGCAACACTCAGCAGCTGCCAGTCAAACTTATTGTTAGTTTTTAGCACCAAAACAATCATCCTCAATGGGTTTGAAGAGTACTAAATTGACGTTTTTTCAATCGAATTTTTGACGTGTTTGATAGTATCCCAGTTAAGTTTGGCGCCAATCAGCAGCTACCATTCAAACCTATTGTTAGTTTTTAGCACCAAACCAATCATCCTCAATGGGTTTGAAGAGAAATAAAATGACGTTTTTCACTCGAATTTTTGACATGTTTGACAATTTCTCAGTTAACTTTAGCACCATTCAGGAGATGCCAGTCAAATTCGTTGTTAGTTGTCTGCACCAAAATAATCATCCTCGATGGGTTTGAATAGTACTAAAATGACGTTTTTTCCCACGAATTTTTGAAATTTTTGCCAGTTTCCCAGTTAAATTTATCACCACTCAGGAGCTGCCAGTTAAATTCTTTGTTAGTTGTTTGCATCAAAACAATCATCCTCAGCGGGTTTGAAGAGTACTAAATTGAAGTTTTTTCACTCTAATTTTCGACGTGTTTGACAGTTTCCCAGTTAACTTTGGCACCACTCAGCAGCTGCCAGTCAATCTTATTGTTAGTTTTTAGCACCAAAAGAATCATCCTCGATGGGTTTGAAGAGTACCAAAATGACGTTTTTTCTCTACAATTTTTGACATGTTTGACAGTTTCCCAGTTAACTTTAGCACCACTCAGGAGCTGCCAGTTAAATTCTTTGTTAGTTGTTTGCATCAAGACAATCATCCTCAATGGGTTTGAAGAGTAGTAAAATGAAGTTTTTCAACTCGAATTTTCGACATGTATGACAGTTTCCCTGTTAACCTTGGCACCACTGAGCTGCTGCCAGTCAAACTTATTGTTAATTTTTAGCACCAAAACAAACGGCCTCAGTGGGTTTGAAGAGTACTAAAATGACGTTTCTTCACTCGAATATTTAACATATTTGACAGTTTCCCACTTAAATTTGGCACCTCTCAGCAGCTGCCAGTCAAACTTATTTTTAGTTTTTAGCACCAAAACAGTCATCCTCAATGGGTTTGAAGGGTACTAAAATGACGTTTTTTCACTCGAATTTTTGATATGTTTGAAAATTTCCCAGTTCACTTTAGCACGACTCGGGAGCTGCCAGTCAAATTCTTTGTTACTTGTTTGCACCAAAATAATCCTCCTCTATGAGTTTGAAGAGTAATAAAATCACGTTTTTTCACTCGCATTTTCGACATGTTTGACAATTTCCCAGTTAACTTTAGCACCTCTCAGGAGCTGCCAGTCAAACTTATTGTTAGCTTTTAGCACCAAGCAATCATCCTCAATATGTTTAAAGAGTACTAAAATGATGTTTTTTCACTCGAATTTTTGACATGTTTGATAGTTTCCCAGTTAACTTTGGCACCAATCAGCAGCTGCCAGTCAAACTTGTTGTTAGTTTTTAGCACCAAAACAATCATCCTCAGTGGGTTTGAAGAGGACTAAAATGACGTTTTTCACTCGAACTTTTGAAATGTTTGACAATTTCCAGGTTAACTTTGGCACCACTCAGCAGCTGCCAGTCAAACATATTGTTAGTTTTTAGCACCAAAACAGTCATCATCAATGGGTTTGACGAGTACTAAAATGACGTTTTTTCACTCGAATTTTCGACATATTTGACAGTTTCCCAGTTAACTTTGGCACCACTCAGCAGCTGCGAGTCAATCACATTTTTAGTTTTTAGCAACAAAACAATCATCCTCGATGGGTTTGGAGAGTACTAAATTGCGTTTTTTCCCTCGAATTTTTGACATGTTTGACAGTTTCCCAGTTAACTTTAGCACCACTCAGGAGCTGCCAGTGAAATTCTTTGTTAGTTGTTTGCATCAAAACAATCATCATCAATGGATTTGAAGAGTACTAAAATGACGTTTTTTTCGCTCGAATTTTGGACATGTTTGACAGTTTTCCAGTTAGCTTTGGCACCATTCAGCAGCTGCCAGTCAAACTTATTGTTAGTTTTTAGCACCGAATCAATCATCATCAATGGGTTTAAAGAGTACTAAAATGAAGTTTCTTCACTGGAATTTTTGACATGTTTGACAATTTCGCAGTTAACTTTAGCACCTCTCAGGAGCTGCCAGTCAAACATGTTGTTAGCTTTTAGCACCAAAGCAATCATCCTCAATGGGTTAAATGAGTACTAAAATGAAGTTTTTTCACTCGAATTTTTGACATGTTTGACAGTTTCCCAGTTACATTTAGCACCGCATAGGAGCTGCTAGTCAAATTCTTTGTTAGTTGTTGGCACCTAAATAATCCTCCTCCATGGGTATAAAGAGTACTAAAATGATGTTTTTTCACTCGAATTTTTGACATGTTTCATAGTTTCAAAGTTAGCTTTGGCACCAATCAGCAGCTGCCTGTCAAACTTGTTGTCAGTTTTCAGCACCAAAACAATCATCCTCAATGGGTTTGAAGAGAACTAAAATGACGTTTTTCACTCGAATTTTTGACATGTTTGACAATTTCCCAGTTAACTTTAGCACCACTCAGGAGCTGCCAGTCAAACTTATTGTTATCTTTTAGCACCAAAGCTATCATCCTCAATGGGTTTAAAGAGTACTAAAATGAAGTTTTTTCACTCGAATTTTTGACATGTTAGATAGTTTCCCAGTTAACTTTGGCACCAATCAGCAGCTGCCAGTCAAACTTTTTGTTAGTTTTTAGCACCAAAACAATCATCCTCAATGGGTTTGAAGAGAACTAAAATGACGTTTTTCACTCGAATTTTTGAAATGTTTGACAATTTCTCAGTTAACCTTGGCACCACCCAGCAGCTGCCAGTAAAACTTATTCTTAGTTTTTAGCACCAAAACAGTCATCATCAATGTGTTTGAAGAGTACTAAAATGACGTTTTTTCACTCGAATATTCGACATATTTGACAGTTTCCCAGTTCACTTTGGCACGACTCGGGAGCTGCTAGTCAAATTCCTTGTTAGTTGCTTGCACCATATAATCCTCCTCAATGAGTTTGAAGAGTACTAAAATGACGTTTTTTCGCACGAATTTTGGACGTGTTAGATAGTTTCCCAGTTAACTTTGGCACCAATCAGCAGCTGCCAGTCAAACTTATTGTTAGTTTTTCGCGCCAAAACAATCATCCTCAATTGGTTTGAAGAGTACTAAAATGACGTTCTTTCACTCGAATTTTTGACATGTTTGTCAGTTTTCCAGTTAACTTAAGCACCGCGCAGGAGCTGCCATTTAAATTCTTTGTTAGTTGTGTGCACAAAAACAATCATTCTCAATGGGTTTGAAGAGAACTAAAATGACGTTTTTTTACTCGAATTCTTTACATGCTTGACAATTTCCCAGTTAACTTTAGCACCACTCAGGAGCTGCCACACAAATTAGTTTTTAGTTGTTTGCACCAAATTTATCCTCCCCAATGGGTTTGAAGAGTACTAAAATGACGTTTTTTCCCTCGAATTTTTGACATGTTTAACAGTTTCCCAGTTAACTTTGGCACCACTGAGCAGCTGCCAGTCAAACTTAATGTTAGTTTTTAGCACCAAAACAATCATCCTCGATGGGTTTGAAGAGTGCTAAAATGACGTTTTTTCACTCGAATTGTTGACATGTTTGACAATTTGCCAGTTAACTTTAGCAACACTCAGGAGCTGACAGTCAAATTCTTTGTTACTTGTTTGCAACAAAATAATCGTCCTCAATGGGTTTGAAGAGTACTATAATGAAGTTTTTTCACTCGAATATCTGACATGTTTGACAGTTTCCCAGTTAACTATGTCAGCAGCTGCCAGTGAAACTTATTGTTAGTTTTTAGCACCAAAACAGTCATCATCAATGGGTTTGAAGAGTACTAAAATGTCGTTTTTTCCCTCGAATTTTTGACATGTTTTACAGTTTCCCAGTTAACTTTGGCACCACTGAGCAGCTGCCAGTCAAACTTAATGTTAGTTTTTAGCACCAAAACAATCATCCTCAATGGGCTTGAAGAGTGCTAAAATGACGTTTTCTCACTCGAATTGTTGACATGTTTGACAATTTGCCAGTTAACTTTAGCAACACTCAGGAGCTAACAGTCAAATTCTTTGTTGCTTGTTTGCACCAAAACAATCGTCCTGAATGGGTTTGAAGATTACTATAATGACGTTTTTTCACTCGAATATCTGACATGTTTGACAGTTTCCCAGTTAACTATGGCACCACTCAGCAGCTGCCAGTGAAACTTATTGTTAGTTTTTAGCACCAAAACAGTCATCATCAATGGGTTTGAAGAGTACTAAAATGTCGTTTTTTCCCTCGAATTTTTGACATGTTTTACAGTTTCCCAGTTAATTTTGGCACCACTGAGCAGCTGCCAGTCAAACTTGTTGTTAGTTTTTAGCACCAAAACAATCGTCCTCAATGGGTTTGAAGAGTACTAAAATGACGTTTTTTCACTCGAATTTTTGACATGTTTGACAATTTCCCAGTTAACTTTAGCACCAGTCAGGAGCTCCCAGTCAAATTCTTTGTTAGTTGTTTGCACCAATACAATCGTCCTCAATGGGTTTGAAGAGTACTATAATGTCGTTTTTTCACTCGAATATTTGACATGTTTGACAGTTTCCCAGTTAACTATGGCACCACTCAGCAGCTGCCAGTCAAACTTATTGTTAGTTTTTAGCACCAAACCAATCGTCCTCAGTGGGTTTGAAGAGTACTAAAATGACGTTTTTTCCCTCGCATTCTTGACATGTTTGACAGTTTCCCAGTTAACTATGTTACCACTGAGCTGCTGCCAGTCAAACTTATTGTTAGTTTTTAGCACCAAAACAGTGATCATCAATGGGTTTAAAGAGTACTAAAATGAAGTTTTTTCACTCGAATTTCTGACATGTTTGACAGTTTCCCAGTTAACATTGGCAACACTCAGGAGCTGCCAGTCAAATTCGTTGTTTGTTGTTTGCACCAAATTAATCCTGCTCAATGGGTTTGAAGAGTACTGAAATAACGTTTTCTCCCTTGAATTTTTGACATGTTTGACAGTTTCCCCGTTAACTTTAGCACCACTCAGGAGCTGCCAGTTAAATTCTTTGTTAGTTGTTTGCATCAAAACAATCATCCTCAATGTGTTTAAAGAGTACTAAAATGAAGTTTTTTCACTCGAATTTTTGACATGTTTGACAGTTACCCAGTAAACTTTGGCACCACTGAACAGCTGCCAGTCAAACTTATTGTTAGTTTTTAGCACCAAAACAATCGTCCTCAGTGGGTTTGAAGAGTACTAAAATGAAGTTTTTTCACTCGAATTTTGGCATGTTTGACAGTTTCGCAGTTAACTTTGGCAACAATCAGCAGCTGCCAGTCAAACTTATTGTTAGTTTTTAGCACCAAAACAATCATCCTCAATGTGTTTGAAGAGTACTAAAATGACGTTTTTGCACTCGAATTGTTGACATGTCTGACAGTTTTCCATTTAACTTAAGCACCACTCAGGAGCTGCCATTTAAATTCTTTGTTAGTTGTTTGCACCAAAACAATCATTCTCAGTGGGTTTGAAGAGAACTAAAATGACGTTTTTTCACTCGAATTTTTGACATGTTTGACAGTTTCCCAGTTATCTTTGGCAACACTCAGCAGCAGCCAGTCAAACTTATTGTTAGTTTTTAATACCAAAACTTTCATCATCAATGGGTTTGAAGAGTACTAAAATGACGTTTTTTCACTCTAATTTTTGACATGTTTGACAATTTTCCAGTTAACTTTAGCACCAGTCAGGATCTGCCAGTCAAATTCTTTGTTAGTTGTTTTCACCAAAATAATCCTCCTTAATGGGTTTGAAGAGTACTAAAATCACGTTTGTTCACTCAAATTGTTGACATGTTTGACAGTTTTCCAGTTAACTTAAGCACCACTCAGGAGCTGCCATTTAAATTCTTTGTTAGTTGTTTGCACCAAAACAATCATTCTCAATGGGTTTGAAGAGAACTAAAATGACGTTTTTTCACTCGAATTTTTGACATGTTTGAGAATTTCCCAGTTAACTTTAGCACCACTCAGGAGCTGCCAGTCAAATTCGTTGTTAGTTGTTTGCACCAAATTAATCCTCCTCAATGGGTTTGAGGAGTACTAAAATGACGTTTTTTCACGCGAATTTTTTACAAGTTTGACAGTTTCCCAGTTAACTATGGCGCCACTCAGCAGCTGCCAGTCAAACTTATTGTTAGTTTTTAGCTCCAAAACAGTCATCATCAATGGGTTTGAAGAGTACTAAAATGACCAAAACAATCATCCTCGATGTGTTTGAAGAGTTCTAAAATGACGTTTTTTCCCTGGAATTTTTGACATGTTTGACAGTTTCCCAGTTAACTTTAGCACCTCTCAGGAGCTGCCAGTTAAATTCTTTGTTAGTTGTTTGCATCAAAACAATCATCCTCAATGTGTTTGAAGAGTACCAAAATGAAGTTTTTTCACTCGTATTTTTGACATGTTTGACAGTTTTTCAGTTAACTTAAGCACAACTCAGGAGCTGAAAGTTAAATTTTTTGTTAGTTGTTTGCATCAAAACAGTCATTCTTAATGGGTTTGAAGAGTACTAAAATGACGTTTTTTTACTCGAATTTTTTACATGTTTGACATTTTCCCAGTTATCTTTAGCACCACTCTGGAGCTGCCAGTCAAATTCTTTGTTCGTTGTTTGCACCAAAATAATCCTCCTCAATGGGTTTGGAAGAGTACTAAAATGTCGTTTTTTCACTCGAATATTTGACATGTTTGACAGTTTCCCAGTTAACTTTGGCACCACTCTGCAGCTGCCAGTCAAACTTATTGTTAGTTTTTAGCACCAAAACAATCATCCTCAATGGGTTTAAAGAGCGCTAAAATGACGTTTTTCACTCGAATATTTGACATATTTGACTGTTTCCCAGTTAACTTTGGCACCTCTCAGCAGCTGCCAGTCAAACTTATTGTTAGTTTTTAGCACCAAAACGGTCATCCTGAATGTGTTTGAAGAGTACAATAATCACGTTTTTTCACTCGAATTTTTGACGTGATTGACAGTTTTCCAGTTAGCTTAAGCACCATGCAGGAGCTGCCAGTTGAATTCTTTGTTAGTTTTTTGCACCAAAACAATCATTCTTAATGGGTTTGAAGAGTACTAAAATGACGTTTTTTTACTCGAATTTTTGACATGTTTGGCAATTTCCCAGTTAACTTTAGCACCACTCAGGAGCTGCCAGTCAAATTCTTTGTTAGTTGTTTGCACCAAAATAATCCTCCTCAATGGGTTTGAAGGGTACTAAAATGACGTTTTCACTCGAATATTTGACATGTTTGACAGTTTCCCAGTTAACTTTGGCACCACTCAGCAGCTGCCAGTCAAACTTATTGTTAGTTTTTAGCACCAAAACAATCATTCTCAATGTGTTTAAAGAGTACTAAAATGACGTTTTTCACTCGAATATTTGACATATTTGACAGTTTCCCAGTTAACTTTGGCAACTCTCAGCAGCTGCCAGTCAAACTTATTGTTAGTTTTTAGCACCAAAACAGTCATCCTCAATGGGTTTGAAGAGTAGAATAATCACGTTTTTTCACTGGAATTTTTGACGTGTTTGACAGTTTTCTAGTTAACTTAAGCACCACTCAGGTGCTGCCAGTTAAATTCTTTGTTAGTTGTTTGCACCAAAACAATCATCCTCAATGGGTTTGAAGAGTACTAAAATGACGTTTTTTCACTCGAATTTTTGGCATGTTTGACAGTTTCCCAGTTTACTTTAGCACCAGTCAGGGGTTGCCAGTAAAATAAAAATAAAAATTATATTGTGCGTGAGCACTATATAAAAGTTGGTGTATACCTAGATTATACCTTGTCTCATTTCAGTATATTTTTTCACAGATTTATTGAAATGTGTGTCCACGTGAATTCTAGCTC
>NC_046661.1:32829722-32831626 GCF_010883055.1 Belonocnema kinseyi | reverse complement strand
CCCCCTCTTGGACAAGCGTGGAAGTTTGCTATACCCCCCTCCCCCCTTAAAGTGTTGACGTGGTATATGGATGGCCCCTATGCCAAATCTGCTGTTTGCGTGAAGAAACTCGCTATCTTCGTTTTGACGTGAGTTCTTGACGTATACGCTGCAACACGAAAATGACCTTTCTACGTCAAACTTTAGAGAATAACTTTTTTCGCCAAGACGGCAGAAATAATCACGGCTTACCGCATTAAAAAGAAGTATTGATAACAAAATTTCGTCACTTATTTATTACATGAAAACATTTGTTCTTGTCTACAAGATTTAAGTAAGAAAAAAATCTTGATTGGAATATATTGATTTTTAAAGAACAAGAAGCTTTAAGCATTATAACGCTTGGCGTGAAGAATTAAAAAATATCTTCCTTTTTCATTTAATACACTCAATATTAAAATGGAAGTTTTAATATTGTCAGAAATAAATATTCACTTTAACTTCAAGTACCTAGATGACAGTTTTGACTGGTCCTGTTCATTGTAATTTTTACATTATGTCTATTTGTCTACTGTGTTATGAATTGCAGTTAGAAGAAAGTTGTGAATAATATAATAAAGCGCAATTAAACTTTGGTTTTCAATAAAGATCTATGAAAAGGTGTATACAATTTTTGAAAATATAAGTCTAACAAAAAAGTGCCAAATCATGTATTTTTTGGTTCGATTCATAATTTTATTCAAATATGAAATTCCTACCAAATTTCTTTTTAATTATGCAAGCAATAAACATTATTAATATCTTTTGCAAATAAAAAGTGGGGTTTTTTGCATAATGGTTGTTATTTTTCTTTAAAAACCCTTTTTCGTTAATCAGGTAATTAATTTATAATGCATAAGCCTTTTAAATTTTATAAAAGGAACTGAAAGTTGATGAAATATTTAAATTACTAGAAAATAAATTTCTTTACGAACAAATTTAAAAATGCAAGTTTTTTATTAGAGGAAAGAATTTAAAATAATTATTTTAGCAAAATCAATAATTTTTAATGGAATTAAATATGCATTGGTTTATATTATTTTTCATGATTGCGGTTTATAAAATGTGATTAGCTCAGATATTAAAACAACAAAAAGACGAAAATTATGGAAATTATGCTATTAAAAAAAAAATTAAGCAAACTTACATTTTTCTTGAAGTTAGATTTCTGGCGCAGGGAAAACGACACTTTGTAAGATTAAATTACTTCTTATTTCAATTTGAAAAAATGGTTCATATTTATAACATGGACTTAGCTAAACTGTAGAAGCAAGCCGTAATTTCCTTTGAATTTCGAAAATGCTTCTTACACTTTACAGCTGTTAAAAAACTCATATACCACTAAATTCACAAATATTTAAAAAATGCAACATTTCAGAAGACATTTGTCTAGGTCTATAAGAAAATTAAGGAAAAAATTTTGTTTTAAAAGTTTTTATAAGGAAATTTCTTTTCAGAATTTTTATTTCTTTAACCAGAAAAAAATAGTAAGGACATATTCAACCAGATTTCTGGTTGATTTAACCAGACAGTTTTTTAGTTTATTTAAGTTTAAGTAAAACTTAACTGTATCTTCAAATTCACTTTTCTACTAATTTCCAAAAAAATTATAACTTAAATAAAAAATAAACTTTTTAATTCAAATTTGTTATTACGATTTTATACTCACATCTTTGCTACATTTTGGGCATAATTTTGATTTCAAAAAGTCTTTAGAGTCTTCGACTTCCTTCAAGACCTTTTCTACTCAATTAAAATTATTTTTCCATTGACTTATAAAGTAAAATTAGATTATTACCATTTTGGATTTCAAATGCACCATAATTTGGCGCGACCGAATATATGGTTGCCTGTCGCGCCTCTACAAGTATGTGGCCGAACTAAAT
>NC_046661.1:32827727-32829622 GCF_010883055.1 Belonocnema kinseyi | reverse complement strand
TCGGGCGTTATGCGGCAGCATACCGCGGAACAGTTTTCAAGTATGCCATTTTTTTGTATTACTCACATTGATCCGAAATTGCATGAAGTCATCGAAAAAAACGATTCAGTAATGTTAACCAGTAAGTTTGAAGAAGTTAAAAAATTTTTTAAAGTTATTATGAATAAATATTAAGTAAAAAGCACTTTCTTAAAAATGAACAGTATTTTTCTGAAGATAAATGATTCCTCACTATTATAATTTATTATCCGACAATAATTGGTTATTACTCTTGTAATTTTTTAAAACAAATACATGATTCAACCAACTTCTCACGTATAAAGTGTTTGAGTAAATAAAGTACTAACGGATTAGTAATTAATGCCTGTCGGCAGCCTACATCCTATCAAGTTATAGTTTCCAGAGTCTACCACGTGGAGGTGACAGTGCGATTTTAGACTCCTTTTATCTGCAAGATGATTCGGGGTGCTTAATTTGAGTGAGTCCCCTCGCCTCTCACTTTCTGGGGTGCTTGATTTTAGTGAATTCCCTCGCCTCTCACTTTATGGGGTGCTTGATTTTTGTGAATCCCCTTGCCTCTCACTACACAACCTCTTTATGCTGTTCGCCTCTTCTTCGTACGAACATATTCCCAGAATTTAGAGACAATCGAAAAATATGACTTTTTGAGTTGGGGCAGTTGAGGAATAATGCCCCCTATATTCAATTCTTCATCCTGTATACCGTTCCTGGTATAGACAACTATAATAATATAATGTTGTTCGTGGTAAACGCGACAGATTTGAAAAGGCTGGTATTGTGGATCACAATACTCTTCTATAATATCGAAGAACTCGGAGCCAGACACAGACATTGTTCATCTTATTTGCTTCTGAACAAATAAGAATTGTTTGAAAATAATAAAATCAATTTATCAGTTTTATCTTAAAATGCGCACACAAACAAGTTTAGCACTTAATATGGAAGCACATCCGAACATTAGTCGCGTAGTGCACGAACGCGAAATCGATAGGTCGCAATGCCTTTGAATTGATCTAAATTCTTCTAAGTCCGTATAATCAAAATACTAAAAATCCTAAGGTCGTAGATTCAAAGTTTTTTAAAGAGCAAGCCGAAATGACAAGTATTCGCTAGTTAAAGTCTAATCAGGTTGAAACTTGTAACTATAACTGACTTTTCTGAGCTCTGCATCTATATTTATAATCTCGTTTTGGGCGGGATTTATCCCTACTTTTAACTTTTAACCAATCAAAATGCTGACGTCACTCACTTTTAGTGTCGAATAACCAATCACAAGTGAGATCACTTTGCTTCTCCTACTGATTTTCGGCAATAAAAATGAGTGAAAGCTCAAGGTAATGGTTCCAAAGTCCAACTTTTATCACCGGAAAACGTCAATCTCTTTGAGTGACAGTTTCCTGTTTTGAAGTCAAAAGGTCAATAGCGTCTGGTTGGCGCCCTAACCTATTAACGATAATAAAAATAGCTCGATACCTCAGGTTTCTAACCTTAAAATCTACTGTGTACAAATAACTTTACAATATCTAAAAGAAAGTATATTGTAGTTAAAATAAGATATAATACTTAAATACTGGTCTACTTTAGACGTAATAAAACCATATAATTCGTAGAGCTCGTGTACAATAATAATTACTTAACATTTACAGGTTATATACATACACATAATCAATTTGCATTTAAGAAGCCATTTGAATCTTTCCGGCAACGAATTTACTAGTTCTGAGAGAGTTTGCTAAAAGGGTCTTAGCGCCCTGGCAGTTTAGTTCTAAAAACGACGCATGCCGTTACAGGAGTAATAATAAGGAGACCGATCATGCTGTACAAAGTGTCTCAAGTTTTGATTGCGCCAAACATATTAGGTCCGAGATACGGCA
>NC_046661.1:32821135-32827627 GCF_010883055.1 Belonocnema kinseyi | reverse complement strand
GATTAACTACTGTTGGGTAGGCGAACATATTCCCAGAATTTAGAGACAATCGAAAAACATGACTTTTTGAGTTGGGGCAGTTGAGGAATAATGCCCCATAGAAGAATTGTAATACCTATATTTCGCGGCTAATGGTTTCAACCATTTAATCATAGGTAAGGGACCAAAATCTCAACAAATCAGCGCAGAGAATTTACGGAACAAATTCGATTGCAGAGTTTTGACGTAAAACTCCGTGGTGAAAATATGCACGGCGTGCCTGCGCCATGCAGGCATGGTGCGCTAGAATTGTTATCTGGGTATATCCAATATTGTCACCGAGGGCACTGAGCTTACATTTTTACTAAAATCTATATTTCTAAGAGCATACGGTTCAAAGTTTTCGATCTTTTCCAATTTCTGGATATATCAGGTCTTGACATCTCCCGCCAATTTTCCCAAATGTTCACTCTGCATTTCGAAAAAAAAAATTTTAACTACGGTAATACGTGCAAACTATAGAGGCATTGGAAGGGTTTATTCCCCCGATAGTATCAAAACACTTCTTTCTTTGATTCAGTTAAATAAGGTTTTGTCGCCAGTTCGATAATTGACATAAGATTTATATATATCCTGCCATCAAACCTGATATCCTATGTCTAAATAATCATAATTAAATTATTTCAAATTCCATATGTTTAAACATTCGTGACTAATCTAATATATATACCTACTTTATTTCTAAATTTTGTTTTGAATCGACGAAGAGAAATAAGTTACGCTTCCCTTTCAATGAGATTCAATATGCGGTCAAATCCTCTCTTGACGAAAATAACCTACAGAGAAATCCATGAAAGCGGTTATTGAGTATGCTTTCTGCGTTTTCGGGCGAAGAATTATTTACGCGTTTCGGGAAACTTTTTCAAACAAAAAAATAATGCCTTGCGTGTCGTTGCCTGAAAAAGAGCTGAATGATCTTCCTGGCGATGCTCCGGTTGAGGTAGCCCCTGATGTTGATGCTAATTTTCATACATTTATATTTAATTATTTTACGTATGTGCTATTATATGAATTGTGAATATGTTTTGAATCTTAAAATTGAATATAATAATCAATCAAATGAGGGTTGAAAAGGCAAAAGGAGGCAACTGACAAAATGGCAACTGTGCAGGAGAGCAAAAAAACATGATGTGAAATCGCAATTAAAAAAATATAAAATTTTGCTTCCGTGCTAACGTATTGCTTAACCGACACCAAAAAATGTAACTGAATAGAAGCTTCTAGTTATGAGAAAAAAATTGCTTGAAGGTAATCATGTCAGGACGTCACTTTTTTACCCTGTTCGAATCAAATTAAGACAGTGATAAGAAATGAAATACTCAATTAAAAAATTAACTGATTATCCATCCCCGAGATGTTGAGTTGCTTAATACAGGGGAAAAGGTTTAATAAAAAAATCACTCAATTCCGAGAAAATTAAGTCTTAGTTTTGAGGTTAGAATTTCATCGGTTCTAAAAAGAGTCTTAAAATCGTCACAAAAATTATCATTTTCATTTTTCTTATGCTATTTTTTTTATGCCCGAGATGTTGAATTTATGAACACGGAGGTAAAAACTTTTATCCAAAAAAGTTGTTCAGTTCTGAGAAAATCAGTGAAATTTCCTAATCTTTTAGACAATTTTTTTTAATTTTGTAAATGCTCTACATTTTCAATTTTGGTTGGAAATATCTGCCTAATGAACTTAAACTTCATTTTGGGAACATGAAAATTTAATATCTAGGATTTAAAAAAAAATTAGTGTAATAATTTTTCTTTAAATTATCATTTTATGAAGATGACTGAAGCGTAGGATTTTTCACGTTGGGTACATTTCCATTTATAAAAAAAATTAAATGCCTGTTAGCTTCTTTATTTGTATTTTGTATTTGAAGCTCAGGAAATCATAGATTTTTGTAAAAACTATAACCTCAAAATTCGTTGAATACGATAGGAACTGACACCAGATTTTAATGAATTCAAGAAAAACAGCAGATTTATGAATCCCCAAGAGTTTAGAAAGGGATAGATGTTCAATTGTCTATAGTTTCAGTTTGTTAGAATCTCATTTTGCCCGAAAATCACTCAAAAGTCGCAAAAGAAACAAAGTTTACGTGTTTCTTTAAGTTTTTTTCGATTCACGACATAAACGGAATTTCAAAGTGAGAATGTCACATTTTCAATGTTAACTCTGTACTTACCTAACCTTAACTTGATCATTGCACACATCACAATAACTAATTCTGAGTAAATAGAGACAAAACGCGTAATAAGTTATATATTTAACTAAGAACCGCAGCAAAGATGAGGTGCTCGCCTGAAGCTGTCCGAAGCCTTGAAATAGCGGAAATATGGGGTGATGACTCATTACCGATGACTATTCACGATCGGATCTCTCCTCCTACCACATGAGATATAGACAAGGTGCGATGGAATTCGAATGTTCGTTTGAAACCCGGTCTTTCTTTCGAATAAGGTGGACAGAAAAGGTTTGATCGTTTCGAAACAATAATTATGACGGTTTCGGAATGATCGTTTCGCATTCAATTGCACTTTGTCTATATCTCATGTGGTGGAAGGAGAGGTCCGATCGTAATAAGGCATCGAAATCCCACTCCTGGAAAATATGTAACGCCACGTAGCGCCCACTGCCGGACTTTAAACGTTACAATTGACTTATGACTTGGGTACGTACCTCTACTTGGGGTATTTTGGGGTCACTGATTACGAATCTGAAGTCCGAATTTTGAAATTTCTATCTTGAATCTGCTATCTTGAATTTGAATATTTCCAAATTCTGACTTGTTCCGAAATTAGAATATCGTAATTCTTCAAAATAGATCTCATATGGCCAACACGGACACATAAATTGTGGTTGAAATGTTGATGAAATTTTTTTAATTTACTCTCACTTAGCGTAATCCATAAATTCCATAGATGCTCACATCATTGAAATTTACGTATCAATGTTAACTAAATTTGGTCAATTAATTTTAATTTTCATTTAGTAATTTGAAATTCTCAAGCAAAGCCTCAAAAAACCCCGAGTATAGATTTTCAAGCTCGTACATCTCTTTTTTCAAAAATTTTGGAACCGGAATTTTGAATTCACCATATTGAATTTGAATATTTATAATTTCTTAATTCAGATTCGCAATCAGCGACATTCAAAACCCCGTTATACCAATTTTAAAAAGAATCGAACATTTATTTAGTATACTCGTCTACCATATTGGATCCGCCATATTGTTTTCGGAATTTTTGACATTGGATTCGTAATCAGCGACATCAAAAACCTGTAAATAATCGAATTTGGCACAATTTATCGACATTTTCTAATTTTGGCCACCCTTTTCCGATTTTTTACCACTGCGGCACCGTAGAACAGACGATTTTAACTTGATCTTTTTTCACGGCTTTTTAAAAAATAAGGTTTTTTCACGGTTTTTTGATGAATAAGGTTTCTTTTCACGGCGCTTACAGGAATGAGATTTTTTCTCAGGATTTACCGAAATATATATTTTTTCGTAGCATTTTACTGAGATGTGTTCTTCTTCACGGTGTTTTTAAACAATGTTTTTTTCACAGCGACCTAATAAACAATTTATTTTTCACGAGGTCTTTGAAAAAGGTTTTTCTTCATAGCTTTACTTTGCAGGTATTTTTTCAAAAGCACCTGCGATATATTCTAGGACCATGTATGGACTTTTGAAACGAAGGTTTTATCTAATGTGCAATTTTAATATGAAGTAGAAGTAGTGTGTTTTACGCCTCCTAATAACGATATGGTATTTCGTTCTTAAATATTTCTTTCTATTTAATGCAATTCAATTCAATTTAATGCAGTAGTTGAAATTACTGATGGTATTTTTAATTTGAATATACCTTAAGAATGCGTGCTTAATTCGATTAACGTGTACAATTTTAGTCAATCATCAAATTTTTCTATTCTCAAACCAACCAAAACATAAACATACTGATCGGATTCTTTTTGTTCTTCTATTTTTCTGTCATAAAATTTTTTGCAACGTCTCTTAGCAGTTTCTAGACGAACTGACGCAAGTGACCAGAATATTTGCTCAAATTATCTTGCCACGTAAGCATATTCTGATTACTAGACTCTGTAATAGGCAAAGGGCCTACTATATCAATTTGAACTTTTTCGAACGTTCTAATTGAAGTATCTATTATTTGAATCGGCGTTCCAGTTTTAATTCTAGCCAACTTTCTTTTCTGACAAATGTCGCATGCTCTTACATAATTTCTGACTTCAATTCTCATGCCCTTCCAATAAAAACGTTCTCGAATTCTTTACAATGTTTTTGTTTCACCCTAATGTCCGCCGATAGTTGAATCGTGAAATTCCCGAATTATGTCAGGACGTTTTTCTACCTTTTTGCAAAAACATTTAAGTCGAATTTTTCTTGTGATACATATTAGTTATAAACCAAAAATCTAGGGCTAGAATAGGATGTAACGTAACCTATCTGTGCCTCTGGGTCTTTTAGATATGATGAATTTTTAATGGAGTTATCTACAAGCTCACGACTTAGGGATGTAGTAAGTACTCCGTCACATGAGACAAAATTAAGGATGTGGTCATCTCTCATACACACTTTATCTTTACTTAGTTGAAATAGAGGATTATGTCCTACATTTCCATGCTTTGAACCTGCATGTAAAATTATACTCATCTCTGATAAAACAGTTTTATCTAATCCTCTCTTTTTATGTCTTATCTTCATCACTGTTTTTACGCAAACTTGATAAAATATCTCCCCAGACTCCTGTCAAATTCTCAAATTCATCTCTGTTCAACATGTCATCGTCGTGATCATTTTCTCTACTATTTACAAAATCTGTCAATAGTCCATCAGTTACACTCAATCTAACTGCACAACTGAATTCTGTTCCGGGACAGCATGTCTTCTCAATTGAGACCACCTCCCCCTGAGACCCTTCTCGAAGTCTGTCCCTCCTCCCTTGAGACCACTCCTCCGAGAAGTAAGAGCTCTTAGCCCTTGTCTCTTTAGACTCATTACGGAGAGGTTGCCTCATCCATTAAGGCCACCTCGTCCGATTTTCCGAGACCATCACTACGGATTCTCTCAGAATTCAGCCGGCAGATTCTCTAGGCTCACATGGCCTCTTTACATTTCTAAGGTCTGCGGGGATATACACATTATCCGCATAGCCAGCTGGTCCATTAAATACGCTTTTATTGGGAAGGAGAGTTTCCGCCAGAGGAAGCTTCCTTCTGGGAGAACGTGCCTCCTTCATTGAGACCACCTCTCCTGGGGAGTGTCCCTCCACTATTGAGGCCACCTCTCCCAGGGACACATCTCGGAGACCAAAAGACGGACTGATCCACGCCTCTCTAAAACATTTGAACCTGTTTCTCTCACCACCATACACTGGCGCACTCCCCATCGACCGGACATGGACTTGGGTATAGAGCTTTGCACCTTGGGATAGTCTACCATCTCATAACAAAACTCAGTGTCCGTTGCGTTCACGTCTATTGTCTCTCTATGGTTATCACTGTCTTCATTAGCCATGTCATTTCTGTCATTTACGTAATTTCCGAATTTCATATCTACTGGATTTTGTGAACGCGCATTCGCGTTAGCGTTAAACCTACCAGACCTATATACTATCTTATACTCGTGCCCTTGAAACATATATTCCAAGGAGCTAATCGGGATCCAATTTTGGGATCTTTTAATTTATCCAGCCAAACTAATTCTTTATGGTCGGTGACCAAAATAAATTGTTGACCATACACATACGGTCTAAAATGTTCAACTGCAAAAATAATAGCTAAAAGCTCCTTTTCAGTGGTCGTATAATTGATTTCAGCTTCAGACATTGTACGCGTCGCATATGCAATTTGTAAATCTTTCGCAATTTCTCCCGGACTGAGAATAGCCCCTATGGCATAATCGGATGCATCTATACTAATTATTAAAGGTTTTGAAAAATCTGGATACTGCAAGAGGGGTTTAGTACATAGAATATTTTTTAACTTCTCGAAAGCTTGCTAAGCTGCCTTCGGACGAAAAAAGCTACTGACGACCTCAACTTTTTTCGGATCTGATTTAATCCCTTCTTTAGAAATAACTTGACCCAAACATCAAATTTTTTGCACAAAAACTTATATTTATCGTGCTGTGAAAAAATCCTGCAGTTTCTAAATGACCCAACAGTTTATTTAATTTTCGTTTAGGTTCTTCTATTGTTTTTGCGTAAATTGCAATGTTTCCATATAAACAAACATTTCAAATCATTGGTGTCCTGATAAAACAAGATTCATCATTCGGTGGAATGTCGCGAAAGCTGATCTAAGTCCAAAAGGCATACTATTAAATTCATATAATGTGAACAAGATTGAAAAAGCTGTCTTGGGTCAATCCGCCTCGTCAATTTCAACCTGGTGAAATCCAGACGCGAGATCAAACACGGGAAAATACTGAGC